>NW_025958489.1:0-38331 GCF_023159225.1 Perognathus longimembris pacificus | reverse complement strand
CGACCTCAGAACTTTGTTCAGTTTGTCTCGGTGACGGATAATGGAAGGAAGGGCAGGCAACTGGTCGACTTCATTTAAATAAACAAATAAAAAATAAGATAAACTCTCAGGAATAGATAAATAATAACAAAAAAATTGTAAAGTGGAGAAAGCGAGAGCGCGCGAATGCACTCAAGCAAACACAAACAACACAGCACGATGCGTATTTTTTTTTAAATTGACAAAATAAATCAAAAATAAATCAAAAATAAAAATAAGTGGAAAAGGCGAGAGTGCGCGAGCACACAGGAGCAAAGACAAGCAGCGCAGCTTGATGCGTAGTAAAAAAAATAATAAATAGACAACTGGTCGACCTCATTAGAAATAAAAACCCAAAAGATTAGATAGACAAACAAACAAACACATAAATGTGGAGAGAAGGGCAGTGCGCGCAGGAGCAAAGGTAAACAGCAGACAGACCTGAATCCTTATTTTTACAAGGTCGACCTCAGAATTTTGTTCAGTTTGTCTCGGTAACGGATAATGGAAGGAAGGGCAGGCAACTGGTCGACTTCATTTAAATAAACAAATAAAAAATAAGATAAACTCTCAGGAATAGATAAATAATAACAAAAAATTGTAAAGTGGAGAAAGCGAGAGCACGCGAATGCACTCAAGCAAACACAAACAACACAGCACGATGCGTATGTTTTTTTAAAAATTGACAAAATAAATCAGAAATAAATCAAAAATAAAAATAAGTGGAAAAGGCGAGAGTGCGCGAGCACACAGGAGCAAAGACAAGCAGCGCAGCTTGATGCATAGTAAAAAAAATAATAAATAGACAACTGGTCGACCTCATTAGAAATAAAAACCCAAAAGATTAGATAGACAAACAAACAAACACATAAATGTGGAGAGAAGGGCAGTACGCACAGGAGCAAAGGTAAACAGCAGACAGACCTGAATCCTTATCTTTACAAGGTCGACCTCAGAAGTTTGTTCAGTTTGTCTCGGTGACGGATAATGGAAGGAAGGGCAGGCAACTGGTCGACTTCATTTAAATAAACAAATAAAAAATAAGATAAACTCTCAGGAATAGATAAATAATAACAAAAAATTGTAAAGTGGAGAAAGCGAGAGCGCGCGAATGCACTCAAGCAAACACAAACAACACAGCACGATGCGTATGTTTTTTTAAAAATTGACAAAATAAATCAGAAATAAATCAAAAATAAAAATAAGTGGAAAAGGCGAGAGTGCGCGAGCACACAGGAGCAAAGACAAGCAGCGCAGCTTGATGCATAGTAAAAAAATAATAAATAGACAACTGGTCGACCTCATTAGAAATAAAAACCCAAAAGATTAGATAGACAAACAAACAAACACATAAATGTGGAGAGAAGGGCAGTGCGCGCAGGAGCAAAGGTAAACAGCAGACAGACCTGAATCCTTATCTTTACAAGGTCGACCTCAGAAGTTTGTTCAGTTTGTCTCGGTGACGGATAATGGAAGGAAGGGCAGGCAACTGGTCGACTTCATTTAAATAAACAAATAAAAAATAAGATAAACTCTCAGGAATAGATAAATAATTACAAAAAAACTGTAAAGTGGAGAAAGCGAGAGCGCGCGAATGCACTCAAGCAAACACAAACAGCACAGCACGATGCGTATTTTTTTTAAATTGACAAAATAAATCAAAAATAAATCAAAAATAAAAATAAGTGGAAAAGGCGAGAGTGCGCGAGCACACAGGAGCAAAGACAAGCAGCACAGCTTGATGCGTAGTAAAAAAAATAATAAATAGACAACTGGTCGACCTCATTAGAAATAAAAACCCAAAAGATTATATAGACAAACAAACAAACACATAAATGTGGAGAGAAGGGCAGTGCGCGCAGGAGCAAAGGTAAACAGCAGACAGACCTGAATCCTTATCTTTACAAGGTCGACCTCAGAACTTTGTTCAGTTTGTCTCGGTGACGGATAATGGAAGGAAGGGCAGGCAACTGGTCGACTTCATTTAAATAAACAAATAAAAAATAAGATAAACTGTCAGGAATAGATAAATAATAACAAAAAAATTGTAAAGTGGAGAAAGCGAGAGCGCGCGAATGCACTCAAGCAAACAGAAACAGCACAGCACAATGCGTATTTTTTTTAAATTGACAAAATAAATCAAAAATAAATCAAAAATAAAAATAAGTGGAAAAGGCGAGAGTGCGCGAGCACACAGGAGCAAAGACAAGCAGCGCAGCTTGATGCGTAGTAAAAAAAATAATAAATAGACAACTGGTCTACCTCATTAGAAATAAAAACCCAAAAGATTAGATAGACAAACAAACAAACACATAAATGTGGAGAGAAGGGCAGTGCGCGCAGGAGCAAAGGTAAACAGCAGACAGACCTGAATCCTTATCTTTACAAGGTCGACCTCAGAACTTTGTTCAGTTTGTCTCGGTGACGGATAATGGAAGGAAGGGCAGGCAACTGGTCGACTTCATTTAAATAAACAAATAAAAAATAAGATAAACTCTCAGGAATAGATAAATAATAACAAAAAATTGTAAAGTGGAGAAAGCGACAGCGCGCGAATTGCACTCAAGCAAACACAAACAGCACAGCACGATGCGTATTTTTTTTTAAATTGACAAAATAAATAAAAAATAAATCAAAAATAAAAATAAGTGGAAATGGCGAGAGTGCGCGAGCACACAGGAGCAAAGGCAAGCAGCGCAGCTTGATGCGTAGTAAAAAAAATAATAAAATAGACAACTAGTCGACCTCATTAGAAATAAAAACCCAAAATATTAGATAGACAAACAAACAAACACATAAATGTGGAGAGAAGGGCAGTGCTCGCAGGAGCAAAGGTAAACAGCAGACAGACCTGAATCCTTATCTTTACAAGGTCGACCTCAGAAATTTGTTCAGTTTGTCTCGGTGACGGATAATGGAAGGAAGGGCAGGCAACTGGTCGACTTCATTTAAATAAACAAATAAAAATAAGATGAACTCTCAGGAATAGATAAATAATAACAAAAAAATTGTAAAGTGGAGAAAGCGAGAGCGCGCGAATGCACTCAAGCAAACACAAACAGCACAGCACGATGCGTATTTTTTTTTAATTGACAAAATAAATCAAAAATAAATCAAAAATAAAAATAAGTGGAAAAGGCGAGAGTGCGCAAACACACAGGAGCAAAGACAAGCAGCGCAGCTTCATGCGTAGTAAAAAAAAATAATAAATAGACAACTGGTCGACCTCATTAGAAATAAAAACCCAAAAGATTAGATAGACAAACAAACAAACACATAAATGTGGAAAGAAGGGCAGTGCGCGCAGGAGCAAAGGTAAACAGCAGACAGACCTGAATCCTTATCTTTACAAGGTCGACCTCAGAACTTTGTTCAGTTTGTCTCGCTGACGGATAATGGAAAGAAGGGCAGGCAACTGGTCGACTTCATTTAAATAAACAAATAAAAAATTAGATAAACTCTCAGGAATAGATAAATAATAACAAAAAATTTGTAAAGTGGAGAAAGCGAGAGCGCGCGAATGCACTCAAGCAAACACAAACAGCACAGCACGATGCGTATTTTTTTTTAAATTGACAAAATAAATCAAAAATAAATCAAAAATAAAAATAAGTGGAAAAGGCGAGAGTGCGCGAGCACACAGGAGCAAAGACAAGCAGCGCAGCTTGATGCGTAGTAAAAAAAATAATAAATAGACAACTGGTCGACCTCATTAGAAATAAAAACCCAAAAGATTAGATAGACAAACAAACAAACACATAAATGTGGAGAGAAGGGCAGTGCGCGCAGGAGCAAAGGTAAACAGCAGACAGACCTGAATCCTTATCTTTACAAGGTCGACCTCAGAACTTTGTTCAGTTTGTCTCGGTGACGGATAATGGAAGGAAGGGCAGGCAACTGGTCGACTTCATTTAAATAAACAAATAAAAAATAAGATAAACTCTCAGGAATAGATAAATAATAACAAAAAAATTGTAAAGTGGAGAAAGCGAGAGCGCGCGAATGCACTCAAGCAAACACAAACAGCACAGCACGATGCGTATTTCTTTTAAATTGACAAAATAAATAAAAAATAAGTCAAAAATAAAAATAAGTGGGAAAGGCGAGAGTGCGCGAGCACACAAGAGAAAAGACAAGCAGCGCAGCTTGATGCGTAGTAAAAAAATAAGAAATAGACAACAGGTCGACCTCATTAGAAATAAAACCCCAAAAGATTAGATAGACAAACAAACACATAAATGTGGAGAGAAGGGCAGTGCGCGCAGGAGCAAAGGTAAACAGCAGACAGACCTGAATCCTTATCTTTACAAGGTCGACCTCAGAACTTTGTTCAGTTTGTCTCGGTGACGGATAATGGAAGGAAGGGCAGGCAACTGGTCGACTTCATTTAAATAAACAAATAAAAAATAAGATAAACTCTCAGGAATAGATAAATAATAAGAAAAAAATTGTAAAGTAGAGATAGCGAGAGCGCGCAAATGCACTCAAGCAAACACAAACAGCACAGCACGATGCGTATTTTTTTTTAAAATTGACAAAATAAATCAAAAATAAATCAAAAATAAAAATAAGTGGAAAAGGCGAGAGTGCGCGAGCACACAGGAGCAAAGACAAGCAGCGCAGCTTGATGCGTAGTAAAAAAAATAATAAATAGACAACTGGTCGACCTCATTAGAAATAAAAACCCAAAAGATTAGATAGACAAACAAACAAACACATAAATGTGGAGACAAGGGCAGTGCGCGCAGGAGCAAAGGTAAACAGCAGACAGACCTGAATCCTTGTCTTTACAAGGTCGACCTCAGAACTTTGTTCAGTTGTCTCGGTGACGGATAATGGAAGGAAGGGCAGGCAACTGGTCGACTTCATTTAAATAAACAAATAAAAAATAAGATAAACTCTCAGGAATAGATAAATAATAACAAAAAATTGTAAAGTGGAGAAAGCGAGAGCGCGCGAATGCACTCAAGCAAACAAAAACAGCACAGCACGATGCGTATTTTTTTTTTAAATTGACAAAATAAATAAAAAATAAATCAAAAATAAAAATAAGTGGAAATGGCGAGAGTGCGCGAGCACACAGGAGCAAAGACAAGCAGCACAGCTTGATGCGTAGTAAAAAAAATAATAAATAGACAACTGGTCGACCTCATTAGAAAAAAAAACCCAAAAGATTAGATAGACAAACAAACAAACACATAAGTGTGGAGAGAAGGGCAGTGCGGGCAGGAGCAAAGGTAAACAGCAGACAGACCTGTATCCTTATCTTTACAAGGTCGACCTCAGAACTTTGTTCAGTTTGTCTCGGTGACGGATAATGGAAGGAAGGGCAGGCAACTGGTCGACTTCATTTAAATAAACAAATAAAAAATAAGATAAACTCTCAGGAATAGATAAATAATAACAAAAAAATTGTAAAGTGGAGAAAGCGAGAGCGCGCGAATGCACTCAAGCAAACACAAACAGCACAGCACGATGCGTATTTTTTTTTAAAATTGACAAAATAAATCAAAAATAAATCAAAAATAAAAATAAGTGGAAAAGGCGAGAGTGTGCGAGCACACAGGAGCAAAGACAAGCAGCGCAGCTTGATGCGTAGTAAAAAAAATAATAAATAGACAACTGGTCGACCTCATTAGAAATAAAAACCCAAAAGATTAGATTGACAAACCAACAAACACATCAATGTGGAGAAAAGGGCAGTGCGGGCAGGAGCAAAGGTAAACAGCAGACAGTCCTGAATCCTTATCTTTACAAGGTCGACCTCAGAACTTTGTTCAGTTTGTCTCGGTGACGGATAATGGAAGGAAGGGCAGGCAACTGGTCGAATTCATTTAAATAAACAAATAAAAAATAAGATAAACACTCAGGAATAGATAAATAATAACAAAAAAATTGTAAAGTGGAGAAAGCGATAGCGCGCGAATGCACTCAAGCAAACACAAACAGCACAGCACGATGCGTATTTTTTTTTAAATTGACAAAATAAATCAAAAATAAATCAAAAATAAAAATAAGTGGAAAAGGCGAGAGTGCGCGAGCACACAGGAGCAAAGATAAGCAGCGCAGCTTGATGCGTAGTAAAAAAAATAATAAATAGACAACTGGTCGACCTCATTAGAAATAAAAACCCAAAAGATTAGATAGACAAACAAACAAAAACATAAATGTGGAGAGAAGGGCAGTGCGCGCAGGAGCAAAGGTAAACAGCAGACAGACCAGAATCCTTATCTTTACAAGGTCGACCTCAGAACTTTGTTCAGTTTGTCTCGGTGACGGATAATGGAAGGAAGGGCAGGCAACTGGTCGACTTCATTTAAATAAACAAATAAAAAATAAGATAAACTCTCAGGAATAGATAAATAATAACAAAAAAATTGTAAAGTGGAGAAAGCGAGAGCGCGCGAATGCACTCAAGCAAAGACAAACAGCACAGCACGATGGGTATTTTTTTTTTAAATTGACAAAATAAATCAAAAATAAATCAAAAATAAAAATAAGTGGAAAAGGCGAGAGTGCGCGAGCACACAGGAGCAAAGACAAGCAGCGCAGCTTGATGCGTAGTAAAAAAAATAATAAATAGACAACTGGTCTACCTCATTAGAAATAAAAACCCAAAAGATTAGATAGACAAACAAACAAACCCATAAATGTGGAGAGAAGGGCAGTGCGCGCAGGAGCAAAGGTAAACAGCAGACAGACCTGAATCCTTATTTTTACAAGGTCGACCTCAGAACTTTGTTCAGTTTGTCTCGGTGACGGATAATGGAAGGAAGGGCAGGCAACTGGTCGACTTCATTTAAATAAACAAATAAAAAATAAGATAAACTCTCAGGAATAGATAAATAATAACAAAAAAATTGTAAAGTGGAGAAAGCGAGAGCGCGCGAATGCACTCAAGCAAACACAAACAACACAGCACGATGCGTATTTTTTTTTAAATTGACAAAATAAATCAAAAATAAATCAAAAATAAAAATAAGTGGAAAAGGCGAGAGTGCGCGAGCACACAGGAGCAAAGACAAGCAGCGCAGCTTGATGCGTAGTAAAAAAAATAATAAATAGACAACTGGTCGACCTCATTAGAAATAAAAACCCAAAAGATTAGATAGACAAACAAACAAACACAAAAATGTGGAGAGAAGGGCAGTGCGCGCAGGAGCAAAGGTAAACAGCAGACAGACCTGAATCCTTATCTTTACAAGGTCGACCTCAGAATTTTGTTCAGTTTGTCTCGGTAACGGATAATGGAAGGAAGGGCAGGCAACTGGTCGACTTCATTTAAATAAACAAATAAAAAATAAGATAAACTCTCAGGAATAGATAAATAATAACAAAAAATTGTAAAGTGGAGAAAGCGAGAGCGCGCGAATGCACTCAAGCAAACACAAACAACACAGCACGATGCGTATGTTTTTTTAAAAATTGACAAAATAAATCAGAAATAAATCAAAAATAAAAATAAGTGGAAAAGGCGAGAGTGCGCGAGCACACAGGAGCAAAGACAAGCAGCGCAGCTTGATGCATAGTAAAAAAAATGATAAATAGACAACTGGTCGACCTCATTAGAAATAAAAACCCAAAAGATTAGATAGACAAACAAACAAACACATAAATGTGGAGAGAAGGGCAGTGCGCGCAGGAGCAAAGGTAAACAGCAGACAGACCTGAATCCTTATCTTTACAAGGTCGACCTCAGAAGTTTGTTCAGTTTGTCTCGGTGACGGATAATGGAAGGAAGGGCAGGCAACTGGTCGACTTCATTTAAATAAACAAATAAAAAATAAGATAAACTCTCAGGAATAGATAAATAATTACAAAAAAATTGTAAAGTGGAGAAAGCGAGAGCGCGCGAATGCACTCAAGCAAACACAAACAGCACAGCACGATGCGTATTTTTTTTTAAATTGACAAAATAAATCAAAAATAAATCAAAAAAAATAAGTGGAAAAGGCGAGAGTGCGCGAGCACACAGGAGCAAAGACAACCAGCGCAGCTTGATGCGTAGTAAAAAAAATAATAAATAGACAACTGGTCGACCTCATTAGAAATAAAAACCCAAAAGATTAGATAGACAAACAAACAAACACATAAATGTGGAGAGAAGGGCAGTGCGCGCAGGAGCAAAGGTAAACAGCAGACAGACCTGAAT
The DNA here is from genome assembly GCF_023159225.1 of Perognathus longimembris pacificus. Classification (NCBI taxonomy): domain Eukaryota; kingdom Metazoa; phylum Chordata; class Mammalia; order Rodentia; family Heteromyidae; genus Perognathus; species Perognathus longimembris. The sequence goes on along the minus strand of NW_025958489.1, from coordinate 30,161 downwards.
CCTTATCTTTGCAAGGTCGACTTCAGAACTTTGTTCAGTTTGTCTCGGTGATGGATAATGGAAGGAAGTGCAGGCAACTGGTCGACTTTATTTAAATAAACAAATAAAAAATAAGATAAACTCTCAGGAATAGATAAATAATAACAAAAAAATTGTAAAGTGGAGAATGCGAGAGCGCGCGAATGCACTCAAGCAAACACAAACAGCAAAGCACGATGTGTATTTTTTTTAAATTGACAAAATAAATCAAAAATAAATCAAAAATAAAAATAAGTGGAAAAGGCGAGAGTGCGCGAGCACACAGGAGCAAAGACAAGCAGCGCAGCTTGATGCGTAGTAAAAAAAATAATAAATAGACAACTGGTCGACCTCATTAGAAATAAAAACCCAAAAGATTAGATAGACAAACAAACAAACACATAAATGTGGAGAGAAGGGCAGTGCGCGCAGGAGCAAAGGTAAACAGCAGACAGACCTGAATCCTTATCTTTACAAGGTCGACCTCAGAATTTTGTTCAGTTTGTCTCGGTGACGGATAATGGAAGGGCAGGCAACTGGTCGACTTCATTTAAATAAACAAATAAAAAATAAGATAAACTCTCAGGAATAGATAAATAATAACAAAAAAATTGTAAAGTGGAGAAAGAGAGAGCACGCGAATGCACTCAAGCAAACACAAACAGCACAGCACGATGCGTATGTTTTTTTTTAAATTGCCAAAATGAATCAAAAATAAATCAAAAATAAAAATAAGTGGAAAAGGCGAGAGTGCGCGAGCACACAGGAGCAAAGACAAGCAGCGCAGCTTGATGCGTAGTAAAAAAAATAATAAATAGACAACTGGTCGACCTCATTAGAAATAAAAACCCAAAAGATTGGATAGACAAACAAACAAACACATAAATGTGGAGAGAAGGGCAGTCCGCGCAGGAGCAAAGGTAAACAGCAGACAGACTTGAATCCTTATTTTTACAAGGTCGACCTCAGAACTTTGTTCAGTTTGTCTCGGTGACGGATAATGGAAGGAAGGGCAGGCAACTGGTCGACTTCATTTAAATAAACAAATAAAAAATAAGATAAACTCTCATGAATAGATAAATAATAACAAAAAAATTGTAAAGTGGAGAAAGCGAGAGCGCGCGAATGCACTCAAGCAAACACAAACAACACAGCACGATGCGTATTTTTTTAAATTGACAAAATAAATCAAAAATAAATCAAAAATAAAAATAAGTGGAAAAGGCGAGAGTGCGCGAGCACACAGGAGCAAAGACAAGCAGCGCAGCTTGATGCGTAGTAAAAAAAATAATAAATAGACAACTGGTCGACCTCATTAGAAATAAAAACCCAAAAGATTAGATAGACAAACAAACAAACACATAAATGTGGAGAGAAGGGCAGTGCGCGCAGGAGCAAAGGTAAACAGCAGACAGACCTGAATCCTTATCTTTACAAGGTCGACCTCAGAATTTTGTTCAGTTTGTCTCGGTGACGGATAATGGAAGGAAGGGCAGGCAACTGGTCGACTTCATTTAAATAAACAAATAAAAAATAAGATAAACTCTCAGGAATAGATAAATAATAACAAAAAAAATTGTAAAGTGGAGAAAGCGTGAGCGCGCGAATGCACTCAAGCAAACACAAACAACACAGCACGATGCGTATGTTTTTTTTAAAATTGACAAAATAAATCAGAAATAAATCAAAAATAAAAATAAGTGGAAAAGGCGAGAGTGCGCGAGCACACAGGAGCAAAGACAAGCAGCGCAGCTTGATGCGTAGTAAAAAAAATAATAAATAGACAACTGGTCGACCTCATTAGAAATAAAAACCCAAAAGATTAGATAGACAAACAAACAAACACATAAATGTGGAGAGAAGGGCAGTGCGCGCAGGAGCAAATGTAAACAGCAGACAGACCTGAATCCTTATCTTTACAAGGTCGACCTCAGAAGTTTGTTCAGTTTGTCTCGGTGACGGATAATGGAAGGAAGGGCAGGCAACTGGTCGACTTCATTTAAATAAACAAATAAAAAATAAGATAAACTCTCAGGAATAGATAAATAATAACAACAAAATTGTAAAGTGGAGAAAGCGAGAGCGCGCGAATGCACTCAAGCAAACACAAACAGCACAGCACGATGCGTATTTTTTTTTAATTGACAAAATAAATCAAAAATAAATCAAAAATAAAAATAAGTGGAAAAGGCGAGAGTGCGCGAGCACACAGGAGCAAAGACAAGCAGCGCAGCTTGATGCGTAGTAAAAAAAATAATAAATAGACAACTGGTCGACCTCATTAGAAATAAAAACCCAAAAGATTAGATAGACAAACAAACAAACCCATAAATGTGGAGAGAAGGGCAGTGCGCGCAGGAGCAAAGGTAAACAGCAGACAGACCTGAATCCTTATCTTTACAAGGTCGACCTCAGAAGTTTGTTCAGTTTGTCTCGGTGACGGATAATGGAAGGAAGGGCAGGCAACTGGTCGACTTCATTTAAATAAACAAATAAAAAATAAGATAAACTCTCAGGAATACATAAATAATAACAAAAAAATTGTAAAGTGGAGAAAGCGAGAGCGCGCGAATGCACTCAAGCAAACACAAACAGAACAGCACGATGCGTATTTTTTTTTGAATTGACAAAATAAATCAAACATAAATCAAAAATAAAAATAAGTGGAAAAGGCTAGATTGCGCGAGAACACAGGAGCAAAGACAAGCAGCGCAGCTTGATGCGTTGTAAAAAAAATAATAGACAACTGGTCGACCTCATTAGAAATAAAAACCCAAAAGATTAGATAGACAAACAAACAAACACATAAATGTGGAGAGAAGGGCAGTGCGCGCAGGACCAAAGGTAAACAGCATACAGACCTGAATCCTTATCTTTACAAGGTCGACCTCAGAATTTTGTTCAGTTTGTCTCGGTGACGGATAATGGAAGGAAGGGCAGGCAACTGGTCGACTTCATTTAAATAAACAAATAAAAAATAAGATAAACTCTCAGGAATAGATAAATAATAACAAAAAAATTGTAAAGTGGAGAAAGAGAGAGCGCGCGAATGCACTCAAGCAAACACAAACAGCACAGCACGATGCGTATGTTTTTTTTTTAAATTGCCAAAATAAATCAAAAATAAATCAAAAATAAAAATAAGTGGAAAAGGCGAGAGTGCGCGAGCACACAGGAGCAAAGACAAGCAGCGCAGCTTGATGCGTAGTAAAAAAAATAATAGACAACTGGTCGACCTCATTAGAAATAAAAACCCAAAAGATTAGATAGACAAACAAACAAACACATAAATGTGGAGAGAAGGGCAGTCCGCGCAGGAGCAAAGGTAAACAGCAGACAGACTTGAATCCTTATTTTTACAAGGTCGACCTCAGAACTTTGTTCAGTTTGTCTCGGTGACGGATAATGGAAGGAAGGGCAGGCAACTGGTCGACTTCATTTAAATAAACAAATAAAAAATAAGATAAACTCTCATGAATAGATAAATAATAACAAAAAATTGTAAAGTGGAGAAAGCGAGAGCGCGCGAATGCACTCAAGCAAACACAAACAACACAGCACGATGCGTATTTTTTTAAATTGACAAAATAAATCAAAAATAAATCAAAAATAAAAATAAGTGGAAAAGGCGAGAGTGCGCGAGCACACAGGAGCAAAGACAAGCAGCGCAGCTTGATGCGTAGTAAAAAAAATAATAAATAGACAACTGGTCGACCTCATTAGAAATAAAAACCCAAAAGATTAGATAGACAAACAAACAAACACATAAATGTGGAGAGAAGGGCAGTGCGCGCAGGAGCAAAGGTAAACAGCAGACAGACCTGAATCCTTATCTTTACAAGGTCGACCTCAGAATTTTGTTCAGTTTGTCTCGGTGACGGATAATGGAAGGAAGGGCAGGCAACTGGTCGACTTCATTTAAATAAACAAATAAAAAATAAGATAAACTCTCAGGAATACATAAATAATAACAAAAAAATTGTAAAGTGGAGAAAGCGTGAGCGCGCGAATGCACTCAAGCAAACACAAACAACACAGCACGATGCGTAGGTTTTTTTTAAAATTGACAAAATAAATCAGAAATAAATCAAAAATAAAAATAAGTGGAAAAGGCGAGAGTGCGCGAGCACACAGGAGCAAAGACAAGCAGCGCAGCTTGATGCGTAGTAAAAAAAAATAATAAATAGACAACTGGTCGACCTCATTAGAAATAAAAACCCAAAAGATTAGATAGACAAACAAACAAACACATAAATGTGGAGAGAAGGGCAGTGCGCGCAGGAGCAAAGGTAAACAGCAGACAGACCTGAATCCTTATCTTTACAAGGTCGACCTCAGAAGTTTGTTCAGTTTGTCTCGGTGACGGATAATGGAAGGAAGGGCAGGCAACTGGTCGACTTCATTTAAATAAACAAATAAAAAATAAGATAAACTCTCAGGAATAGATAAATAATAACAAAAAAATTGTAAAGTGGAGAAAGAGAGAGCGCGCGAATGCACTCAAGCAAACACAAACAGCACAGCACGATGCGTATGTTTTTTTTTTAAATTGCCAAAATAAATCAAAAATAAATCAAAAATAAAAATAAGTGGAAAAGGCGAGAGTGCGCGAGCACACAGGAGCAAAGACAAGCAGCGCAGCTTGATGCGTAGTAAAAAAAATAATAGACAACTGGTCGACCTCATTAGAAATAAAAACCCAAAAGATTAGATAGACAAACAAACAAACACATAAATGTGGAGAGAAGGGCAGTCCGCGCAGGAGCAAAGGTAAACAGCAGACAGACTTGAATCCTTATTTTTACAAGGTCGACCTCAGAACTTTGTTCAGTTTGTCTCGGTGACGGATAATGGAAGGAAGGGCAGGCAACTGGTCGACTTCATTTAAATAAACAAATAAAAAATAAGATAAACTCTCATGAATAGATAAATAATAACAAAAAATTGTAAAGTGGAGAAAGCGAGAGCGCGCGAATGCACTCAAGCAAACACAAACAACACAGCACGATGCGTATTTTTTTAAATTGACAAAATAAATCAAAAATAAATCAAAAATAAAAAAGAGTGGAAAAGGCGAGAGTGCGCGAGCACACAGGAGCAAAGACAAGCAGCGCAGCTTGATGCGTAGTAAAAAAAATAATAAATAGACAACTGGTCGACCTCATTAGAAATAAAAACCCAAAAGATTAGATAGACAAACAAACAAACACATAAATGTGGAGAGAAGGGCAGTGCGCGCAGGAGCAAAGGTAAACAGCAGACAGACCTGAATCCTTATCTTTACAAGGTCGACCTCAGAACTTTGTTCAGTTTGTCTCGGTGACGGATAATGGAAGGAAGGGCAGGCAACTGGTCGACTTCATTTAAATAAACAAATAAAAAATAAGATAAACTCTCAGGAATAGATAAATAATAACAAAAAAATTGTAAAGTGGAGAAAGCGAGAGCACGCGAATGCACTCAAGCAAACACAAACAGCACAGCACGATGCGTAATTTTTTTTTAAATTGACAAAATAAATCAAAAATAAAGAAGAGTGGAAAAGGCGAGAGTGCGCGAGCACACAGGAGCAAAGACAAGCAGCGCAGCTTGATGCGTAGTAAAAAAAATAATAAATAGACAACTGGTCGACCTCATTAGAAATAAAAACCCAAAAGATTAGATAGACAAACAAACAAACACATAAATGTGGAGAGAAGGGCAGTGCGCGCAGGAGCAAAGGTAAACAGCAGACAGACCTGAATCCTTATCTTTACAAGGTCGACCTCAGAAGTTTGTTCAGTTTGTCTCGGTGACGGATAATGGAAGGAAGGGCAGGCAACTGGTCGACTTCATTTAAATAAACAAATAAAAAATAAGATAAACTCTCAGGAATACATAAATAATAACAAAAAAATTGTAAAGTGGAGAATGCGAGAGCGCGCGAATGCACTCAAGCAAACACAAACAGCACAGCACGATGCGTATTTTTTTTTGAATTGACAAAATAAATCAAAAATAAATCAAAAATAAAAATAAGTGGAAAAGGCTAGATTGCGCGAGAACACAGGAGCAAAGACAAGCAGCGCAGCTTGATGCGTAGTAAAAAAAATAATAGACAACTGGTCGACCTCATTAGAAATAAAAACCCAAAAGATTAGATAGACAAACAAACAAACACATAAATGTGGAGAGAAGGGCAGTGCGCGCAGGACCAAAGGTAAACAGCATACAGACCTGAATCCTTATCTTTACAAGGTCGACCTCAGAATTTTGTTCAGTTTGTCTCGGTGACGGATAATGGAAGGAAGGGCAGGCAACTGGTCGACTTCATTTAAATAAACAAATAAAAAATAAGATAAACTCTCAGGAATAGATAAATAATAACAAAAAAATTGTAAAGTGGAGAAAGAGAGAGCGCGCGAATGCACTCAAGCAAACACAAACAGCACAGCACGATGCGTATGTTTTTTTTTTAAATTGCCAAAATAAATCAAAAATAAATCAAAAATAAAAATAAGTGGAAAAGGCGAGAGTGCGCGAGCACACAGGAGCAAAGACAAGCAGCGCAGCTTGATGCGTAGTAAAAAAAATAATAGACAACTGGTCGACCTCATTAGAAATAAAAACCCAAAAGATTAGATAGACAAACAAACAAACACATAAATGTGGAGAGAAGGGCAGTCCGCGCAGGAGCAAAGGTAAACAGCAGACAGACTTGAATCCTTATTTTTACAAGGTCGACCTCAGAACTTTGTTCAGTTTGTCTCGGTGACGGATAATGGAAGGAAGGGCAGGCAACTGGTCGACTTCATTTAAATAAACAAATAAAAAATAAGATAAACTCTCATGAATAGATAAATAATAACAAAAAATTGTAAAGTGGAGAAAGCGAGAGCGCGCGAATGCACTCAAGCAAACACAAACAACACAGCACGATGCGTATTTTTTTAAATTGACAAAATAAATCAAAAATAAATCAAAAATAAAAATAAGTGGAAAAGGCGAGAGTGCGCGAGCACACAGGAGCAAAGACAAGCAGCGCAGCTTGATGCGTAGTAAAAAAAATAATAAATAGACAACTGGTCGACCTCATTAGAAATAAAAACCCAAAAGATTAGATAGACAAACAAACAAACACATAAATGTGGAGAGAAGGGCAGTGCGCGCAGGAGCAAAGGTAAACAGCAGACAGACCTGAATCCTTATCTTTACAAGGTCGACCTCAGAATTTTGTTCAGTTTGTCTCGGTGACGGATAATGGAAGGAAGGGCAGGCAACTGGTCGACTTCATTTAAATAAACAAATAAAAAATAAGATAAACTCTCAGGAATAGATAAATAATAACAAAAAAATTGTAAAGTGGAGAAAGCGTGAGCGCGCGAATGCACTCAAGCAAACACAAACAACAGAGCACGATGCGTATGTTTTTTTTTAAATTGACAAAATAAATCAGAAATAAATCAAAAATAAAAATAAGTGGAAAAGGCGAGAGTGCGCGAGCACACAGGAGCAAAGACAAGCAGCGCAGCTTGATGCGTAGTAAAAAAAATAATAAATAGACAACTGGTCGACCTCATTAGAAATAAAAACCCAAAAGATTAGATAGACAAACAAACAAACACATAAATGTGGAGAGAAGGGCAGTGCGCGCAGGAGCAAAGGTAAACAGCAGACAGACCTGAATCCTTATCTTTACAAGGTCGACCTCAGAAGTTTGTTCAGTTTGTCTCGGTGACGGATAATGGTAGGAAGGGCAGGCAACTGGTCGACTTCATTTAAATAAACAAATAAAAAATAAGATAAACTCTCAGGAATAGATAAATAATAACAAAAAAATTGTAAAGTGGAGAAAGCGAGAGCGCGCGAATGCACTCAAGCAAACACAAACAGCACAGCACGATGCGTAATTTTTTTTTAAATTGACAAAATAAATCAAAAATAAAAAAGAGTGGAAAAGGCGAGAGTGCGCGAGCACACAGGAGCAAAGACAAGCAGCGCAGCTTGATGCGTAGTAAAAAAAATAATAAATAGACAACTGGTCGACCTCATTAGAAATAAAAACCCAAAAGATTAGATAGACAAACAAACAAACACATAAATGTGGAGAGAAGGGCAGTGCGCGCAGGAGCAAAGGTAAACAGCAGACAGACCTGAATCCTTATCTTTACAAGGTCGACCTCAGAAGTTTGTTCAGTTTGTCTCGGTGACGGATAATGGAAGGAAGGGCAGGCAACTGGTCGACTTCATTTAAATAAACAAATAAAAAATAAGATAAACTCTCAGGAATAGATAAATAATAACAAAAAAATTGTAAAGTGGAGAAAGCGAGAGCGCGCGAATGCACTCAAGCAAACACAAACAGCACAGCACGATGCGTATTTTTTTTTGAATTGACAAAATAAATCAAAAATAAATCAAAAATAAAAATAAGTGGAAAAGGCTAGATTGCGCGAGCACACAGGAGCAAAGACAAGCAGCGCAGCTTGATGCGTAGTAAAAAAAATAATAAATAGACAACTGGTCGACCTCATTAGAAATAAAAACCCAAAAGATTAGATAGACAAACAAACAAACACATAAATGTGGAGAGAAGGGCAGTGCGCGCAGGAGCAAAGGTAAACAGCAGAAAGACCTGAATCCTTATCTTTACAAGGTCGACCTCAGAACTTTGTTCAGTTTGTCTCGGTGACGGATAATGGAAGGAAGGGCAGGCAACTGGTCGACGTCATTTAAATAAACAAATAAAAAATAAGATAAACTCTCAGGAATAGATAAATAATAACAAAAAAATTGTAAAGTGGAGAAAGCGAGAGCGCGCGAATGCACTCAAGCAAACACAAACAGCACAGCACGATGCGTATTTTTTTTAAAAATTGACAAAATAAATCAAAAATAAATCAAAAATAAAAATAAGTGGAAAAGGCGAGAGTGCGCGAGCACACAGGAGCAAAGACAAGCAGCGCAGCTTGATGCGTAGTAAAAAAAATAATAAATAGACAACTGGTCGACCTCATTAGAAATAAAAACCCAAAAGATTAGATAGACAAACAAACAAAAACATAAATGTGGAGAGAAGGGCAGTGCGCGCAGGAGCAAATGTAAACAGCAGACAGACCTGAATCCTTATCTTTACAAGGTCGACCTCAGAACTTTGTTCAGTTTGTCTCGGTGACGGATAATGGAAGGAAGGGCAGGCAACTGGTCGACTTCATTTAAATAAACAAATAAAAATAAGATAAACTCTCAGGAATAGATAAATAATAACAAAACAATTGTAAAGTGGAGAAAGCGAGAGCGCGCGAATGCACTCAAGCAAACACAAACAGCACAGCACGATGCGTATTTTTTTTTAAAAATTGACAAAATAAATCAAAAATAAATCAAATATAAAAATAAGTGGAAAAGGCGAGAGTGCGCGAGCACACAGGAGCAAAGACAAGCAGCGCAGCTTGATGCGTAGTAAAAAAAATAATAAATAGACAACTGGTCGACCTCATTAGAAATAAAAACCCAAAAGATTAGATAGACAAACAAACAAACACATAAATGTGGAGAGAAGGGCAGTGCGCGCAGGAGCAAAGGTAAACAGCAGACAGACCTGAATCCTTATCTTTACAAGGTCGACCTCAGAAGTTTGTACAGTTTGTCTCGGTGACGGATAATGGTAGGAAGGGCAGGCAACTGGTCGACTTCATTTAAATAAACAAATAAAAAATAAGATAAACTCTCAGGAATAGATAAATAATAACAAAAAAATTGTAAAGTGGAGAAAGCGAGAGCGCGCGAATGCACTCAAGCAAACACAAACAGCACAGCACGATGCGTAATTTTTTTTTAAATTTACAAAATAAATCAAAAATAAAAAAGAGTGGAAAAGGCGAGAGTGCGCGAGCACACAGGAGCAAAGACAAGCAGCGCAGCTTGATGCGTAGTAAAAAAAATAATAAATAGACAACTGGTCGACCTCATTAGAAATAAAAACCCAAAAGATTAGATAGACAAACAAACAAACACATAAATGTGGAGAGAAGGGCAGTGCGCGCAGGAGCAAAGGTAAACAGCAGACAGACCTGAATCCCTATCTTTACAAGGTCGACCTCAGAAGTTTGTTCAGTTTGTCTCGGTGACGGATAATGGAAGGAAGGGCAGGCAACTGGTCGACTTCATTTAAATAAACAAATAAAAAATAAGATAAACTCTCAGGAATAGATAAATAATAACAAAAAAATTATAAAGTGGAGAAAGCGAGAGCGCGCGAATGCACTCAAGCAAACACAAACAGCACAGCACGATGCGTATTTTTTTTTGAATTGACAAAATAAATCAAAAATAAATCAAAAATAAAAATAAGTGGAAAAGGCTAGATTGCGCGAGCACACAGGAGCAAAGACAAGCAGCGCAGCTTGATGCGTAGTAAAAAAAATAATAAATAGACAACTGGTCGACCTCATTAGAAATAAAAACCCAAAAGATTAGATAGACAAACAAACAAACACATAAATGTGGAGAGAAGGGCAGTGCGCGCAGGAGCAAAGGTAAACAGCAGACAGACCTGAATCCTTATCTTTACAAGGTCGACCTCAGAAGTTTGTTCAGTTTGTCTCGGTGACGGATAATGGAAGGAAGGGCAGGCAACTGGTCGACGTCATTTAAATAAACAAATAAAAAATAAGATAAACTCTCAGGAATAGATAAATAATAACAAAAAAATTGTAAAGTGGAGAAAGCGAGAGCGCGCGAATGCACTCAAGCAAACACAAACAGCACAGCACGATGCGTATTTTTTTTAAAAATTGACAAAATAAATCAAAAATAAATCAAAAATAAAAATAAGTGGAAAAGGCGAGAGTGCGCGAGCACACAGGAGCAAAGACAAGCAGCGCAGCTTGATGCGTAGTAAAAAAAATAATAAATAGACAACTGGTCGACCTCATTAGAAATAAAAACCCAAAAGATTAGATAGACAAACAAACAAAAACATAAATGTGGAGAGAAGGGCAGTGCGCGCAGGAGCAAATGTAAACAGCAGTCAGACCTGAATCCTTATCTTTACAAGGTCGACCTCAGAACTTTGTTCAGTTTGTCTCGGTGACGGATAATGGAAGGAAGGGCAGGCAACTGGTCGACTTCATTTAAATAAACAAATAAAAATAAGATAAACTCTCAGGAATAGATAAATAATAACAAAACAATTGTAAAGTGGAGAAAGCGAGAGCGCGCGAATGCACTCAAGCAAACACAAACAGCACAGCACGATGCGTATTTTTTTTTAAAAATTGACAAAATAAATCAAAAATAAATCAAATATAAAAATAAGTGGAAAAGGCGAGAGTGCGCGAGCACACAGGAGCAAAGACAAGCAGCGCAGCTTGATGCGTAGTAAAAAAAATAATAAATAGACAACTGGTCGACCTCATTAGAAATAAAAACCCAAAAGATTAGATAGACAAACAAACAAACACATAAATGTGGAGAGAAGGGCAGTGCGCGCAGGAGCAAAGGTAAACAGCAGACAGACCTGAATCCTTATCTTTACAAGGTCGACCTCAGAACTTTGTTCAGTTTGTCTCGGTGACGGATAAAAGAAGGAAGGGCAGGCAACTGGTCGACTTCATTTAAATAAACAAATAAAAAATAAGATAAACTCTCAGGAATAGATAAATAATAACAAAAAAATTGTAAAGTGGAGAAAGCGAGAGCGCGCGAATGCACTCAAGCAAACACAAACAGCACAGCACGATGCGTATTTTTTTTTAAATTGACAAAATAAATAAAAATACATAAAAAATAAAAATAAGTGGAAAAGGCGAGAGTGCGCGAGCACACAGGAGCAAAGACAAGCAGCGCAGCTTGATGCGTAGTAAAAAAAATAATAAATAGACAACTGGTCAACCTCATTAGAAATAAAAACCCAAAAGATTAGATAGACAAACAAACAAACACATAATTGTGGAGAGAAGGGCAGTGCGCGCAGGAGCAAAGGTAAACAGCAGACAGACCTGAATCCTTATCTTTACAAGGTCGACCTCAGAACTTTGTTCAGTTTGTCTCGGTGACGGATAATGGAAGGAAGGGCAGGCAACTGGTCGACTTCATTTAAATAAACAAATAAAAAATAAGATAAACTCTCAGGAATAGATAAATAATAACAAAAAAATTGTAAAGTGGAGAAAGCGAGAGCGCGCGAATGCACTCAAGCAAACACAAACAGCACAGCACGATGCCTATTTTTTTTTAAATTGACAAAATAAATAAAAATTAATCAAAAATAAAAATAAGTGGAAAAGGCGAGAGTGCGCGAGCACACAGGAGCAAAGACAAGCAGCGCAGCTTGATGCGTAGTAAAAAAAAAAATACATAGACAACTGGTCGACCTCATTAGAAATAAAAACCCAAAAGATTAGATAGACAAACAAACAAACACATAAATGTGGAGAGAAGGGCAGTGCGGGCAGGAGCAAAGGTAAACAGCAGACAGACCTGAATCCTTATCTTTACAAGGTCGACCTCAGAACTTTGTTCAGTTTGTCTCGGTGACGAATAATGGAAGGAAGGGCAGGCAACTGGTCGACTTCATTTAAATAAACAAATAAAAAATAAGATAAACTCTCAGGAATAGATAAATAATAACAAAAAATTGTAAAGTGGAGAAAGCGAGAGCGCGCGAATGCACTCAAGCAAACACAAACAGCACAGCACGATGCGTATTTTTTTTAAATTGACACAATAAATCAAAAATAAATCAAAAATAAAAATAAGTGGAAAAGGCGAGAGTGCGCGAGCACACAGGAGCAAAGACAAGCAGCGCAGCTTGATGCGTAGTAAAAAAAATAATAAATAGACAACTGGTCGACCTCATTAGAAATAAAAACCCAAAAGATTAGATAGACAAACAAACAAACACATAAGTGTGGAGAGAAGGGCAGTGCGCGCAGGAGCAAAGGTAAACAGCAGACAGACCTGAATCCTTATCTTTACAAGGTCGACCTCAGAACTTTGTTCAGTTTGTCTCGGTGACGGATAATGGAACGAAGGGCAGGCAACTGGTCGACTTCATTTAAATAAACAAATAAAAAATAAGATAAACTCTCAGGAATAGATAAATCATAACAAAAAAATTGTAAAGTGGAGAAAGCGAGAGCACGGGATTGCACTCAAGCAAACACAAACAGCACAGCACGATGCGTTTTTTTTTAAATTGACAAAATAAATCAAAAATAAATCAAAAATAAAAATAAGGGCTGGGGATATAGCCTAGTGGCAAGAGTGCATTCCTCGGATTAACGAGGCCCTATGTTCGATTCCCCAGCACCACATATACAGAAAAAATGGCCAGAAGCGGCGCTGTAGCTCAAGAGGCAGAGTGCTAGCCTTGAGCGGGAAGAAGGCAGGGACAGTGCTCAGGCCCTGAGTCCAAGGCCCAGGACTGGCCAAAAAAACAAAAATAAATAAATAAATAAATAAAAATAAAAATAAGTGGAAAAGGCGAGAGTGCGCGAGCACACAGGAGCAAAGACAAGCAGCGCAGCTTGATGCGTAGTAAAAAAAATAATAAATAGACAACTGGTCGACCTCATTAGAAATAAAAACCCAAAAGATTAGATAGACAAACAAACAAACACATAAATGTGGAGAGAAGGGCAGTGCGCGCAGGAGCAAAGGTAAACAGCAGACAGACCTGAATCCTTATCTTTACAAGGTCGACCTCAGAACTTTGTTCGGTTTGTCTCGGTGACAGATTATGGAAGGAAGGGCAGGCAACTGGTCGACTTCATTTAAATAAACAAATAAAAAATAAAAGATAAACTCTCAGGAATAGATAAATAATAACAAAAAAAATTGTAAAGTGGAGAAAGCGAGAGCGCGCGAATGCACTGAAGCAAACACAAACAGCACAGCCCGATGCGTATTTTTTTTAAAAAATTGACAAAATAAATCAAAAATAAATCAAAAATAAAAATAAGTGGAAAAGGCGAGAGTGCGCGAGCACACAGGAGCAAAGACAAGCAGCGCAGCTTGATGCGTAGTAAAAAAAATAATAAATAGACAACTGGTCGACCTCATTAGAAATAAAAACCCAAAAGATTAGATAGACAAACAAACAAACACATAAATGTGGAGAGAAGGGCAGTGCGCGCAGGAGCAAAGGTAAAGAGCAGACAGACCTGAATCTTTATCTTTACAAGGTCGACCTCAGAACTTTGTTCAGTTTGTCTCGGTGACGGATAATGGAAGGAAGGGCAGGCAACTGGTCGACGTCATTTAAATAAACAAATAAAAAATAAGATAAACTCTCAGGAATAGATAAATAATAACAAAAAAATTGTAAAGTGGAGAAAGCGAGAGCGCGCGAATGCACTCAAGCAAACACAAACAGCACAGCACGATGCGTATTTTTTTAAAAATTGACAAAATAAATCAAAAATAAATCAAAAATAAAAATAAGTGGAAAAGGCGAGAGTGCGCGAGCACACAGGAGCAAAGACAAGCAGCGCAGCTTGATGCGTAGTAAAAAAAATAATAAATAGACAACTGGTCGACCTCATTAGAAATAAAAACCCAAAAGATTAGATAGACAAACAAACAAAAACATAAATGTGGAGAGAAGGGCAGTGCGCGCAGGAGCAAATGTAAACAGCAGACAGACCTGAATCCTTATCTTTACAAGGTCGACCTCAGAACTTTGTTCAGTTTGTCTCGGTGACGGATAATGGAAGGAAGGGCAGGCAACTGGTCGACTTCATTTAAATAAACAAATAAAAATAAGATAAACTCTCAGGAATAGATAAATAATAACAAAACAATTGTAAAGTGGAGAAAGCGAGAGCGCGCGAATGCACTCAAGCAAACACAAACAGCACAGCACGATGCGTAATTTTTTTTTAAATTTACAAAATAAATCAAAAATAAAAAAGAGTGGAAAAGGCGAGAGTGCGCGAGCACACAGGAGCAAAGACAAGCAGCGCAGCTTGATGCGTAGTAAAAAAAATAATAAATAGACAACTGGTCGACCTCATTAGAAATAAAAACCCAAAAGATTAGATAGACAAACAAACAAACACATAAATGTGGAGAGAAGGGCAGTGCGCGCAGGAGCAAAGGTAAACAGCAGACAGACCTGAATCCCTATCTTTACAAGGTCGACCTCAGAAGTTTGTTCAGTTTGTCTCGGTGACGGATAATGGAAGGAAGGGCAGGCAACTGGTCGACTTCATTTAAATAAACAAATAAAAAATAAGATAAACTCTCAGGAATAGATAAATAATAACAAAAAAATTATAAAGTGGAGAAAGCGAGAGCGCGCGAATGCACTCAAGCAAACACAAACAGCACAGCACGATGCGTATTTTTTTTTGAATTGACAAAATAAATCAAAAATAAATCAAAAATAAAAATAAGTGGAAAAGGCTAGATTGCGCGAGCACACAGGAGCAAAGACAAGCAGCGCAGCTTGATGCGTAGTAAAAAAAATAATAAATAGACAACTGGTCGACCTCATTAGAAATAAAAACCCAAAAGATTAGATAGACAAACAAACAAACACATAAATGTGGAGAGAAGGGCAGTGCGCGCAGGAGCAAAGGTAAACAGCAGACAGACCTGAATCCTTATCTTTACAAGGTCGACCTCAGAAGTTTGTTCAGTTTGTCTCGGTGACGGATAATGGAAGGAAGGGCAGGCAACTGGTCGACGTCATTTAAATAAACAAATAAAAAATAAGATAAACTCTCAGGAATAGATAAATAATAACAAAAAAATTGTAAAGTGGAGAAAGCGAGAGCGCGCGAATGCACTCAAGCAAACACAAACAGCACAGCACGATGCGTATTTTTTTTAAAAATTGACAAAATAAATCAAAAATAAATCAAAAATAAAAATAAGTGGAAAAGGCGAGAGTGCGCGAGCACACAGGAGCAAAGACAAGCAGCGCAGCTTGATGCGTAGTAAAAAAAATAATAAATAGACAACTGGTCGACCTCATTAGAAATAAAAACCCAAAAGATTAGATAGACAAACAAACAAAAACATAAATGTGGAGAGAAGGGCAGTGCGCGCAGGAGCAAATGTAAACAGCAGTCAGACCTGAATCCTTATCTTTACAAGGTCGACCTCAGAACTTTGTTCAGTTTGTCTCGGTGACGGATAATGGAAGGAAGGGCAGGCAACTGGTCGACTTCATTTAAATAAACAAATAAAAATAAGATAAACTCTCAGGAATAGATAAATAATAACAAAACAATTGTAAAGTGGAGAAAGCGAGAGCGCGCGAATGCACTCAAGCAAACACAAACAGCACAGCACGATGCGTATTTTTTTTTAAAAATTGACAAAATAAATCAAAAATAAATCAAATATAAAAATAAGTGGAAAAGGCGAGAGTGCGCGAGCACACAGGAGCAAAGACAAGCAGCGCAGCTTGATGCGTAGTAAAAAAAATAATAAATAGACAACTGGTCGACCTCATTAGAAATAAAAACCCAAAAGATTAGATAGACAAACAAACAAACACATAAATGTGGAGAGAAGGGCAGTGCGCGCAGGAGCAAAGGTAAACAGCAGACAGACCTGAATCCTTATCTTTACAAGGTCGACCTCAGAACTTTGTTCAGTTTGTCTCGGTGACGGATAAAAGAAGGAAGGGCAGGCAACTGGTCGACTTCATTTAAATAAACAAATAAAAAATAAGATAAACTCTCAGGAATAGATAAATAATAACAAAAAAATTGTAAAGTGGAGAAAGCGAGAGCGCGCGAATGCACTCAAGCAAACACAAACAGCACAGCACGATGCGTATTTTTTTTTAAATTGACAAAATAAATAAAAATACATAAAAAATAAAAATAAGTGGAAAAGGCGAGAGTGCGCGAGCACACAGGAGCAAAGACAAGCAGCGCAGCTTGATGCGTAGTAAAAAAAATAATAAATAGACAACTGGTCAACCTCATTAGAAATAAAAACCCAAAAGATTAGATAGACAAACAAACAAACACATAATTGTGGAGAGAAGGGCAGTGCGCGCAGGAGCAAAGGTAAACAGCAGACAGACCTGAATCCTTATCTTTACAAGGTCGACCTCAGAACTTTGTTCAGTTTGTCTCGGTGACGGATAATGGAAGGAAGGGCAGGCAACTGGTCGACTTCATTTAAATAAACAAATAAAAAATAAGATAAACTCTCAGGAATAGATAAATAATAACAAAAAAATTGTAAAGTGGAGAAAGCGAGAGCGCGCGAATGCACTCAAGCAAACACAAACAGCACAGCACGATGCCTATTTTTTTTTAAATTGACAAAATAAATAAAAATTAATCAAAAATAAAAATAAGTGGAAAAGGCGAGAGTGCGCGAGCACACAGGAGCAAAGACAAGCAGCGCAGCTTGATGCGTAGTAAAAAAAAAAATACATAGACAACTGGTCGACCTCATTAGAAATAAAAACCCAAAAGATTAGATAGACAAACAAACAAACACATAAATGTGGAGAGAAGGGCAGTGCGGGCAGGAGCAAAGGTAAACAGCAGACAGACCTGAATCCTTATCTTTACAAGGTCGACCTCAGAACTTTGTTCAGTTTGTCTCGGTGACGAATAATGGAAGGAAGGGCAGGCAACTGGTCGACTTCATTTAAATAAACAAATAAAAAATAAGATAAACTCTCAGGAATAGATAAATAATAACAAAAAATTGTAAAGTGGAGAAAGCGAGAGCGCGCGAATGCACTCAAGCAAACACAAACAGCACAGCACGATGCGTATTTTTTTTAAATTGACACAATAAATCAAAAATAAATCAAAAATAAAAATAAGTGGAAAAGGCGAGAGTGCGCGAGCACACAGGAGCAAAGACAAGCAGCGCAGCTTGATGCGTAGTAAAAAAAATAATAAATAGACAACTGGTCGACCTCATTAGAAATAAAAACCCAAAAGATTAGATAGACAAACAAACAAACACATAAGTGTGGAGAGAAGGGCAGTGCGCGCAGGAGCAAAGGTAAACAGCAGACAGACCTGAATCCTTATCTTTACAAGGTCGACCTCAGAACTTTGTTCAGTTTGTCTCGGTGACGGATAATGGAACGAAGGGCAGGCAACTGGTCGACTTCATTTAAATAAACAAATAAAAAATAAGATAAACTCTCAGGAATAGATAAATCATAACAAAAAAATTGTAAAGTGGAGAAAGCGAGAGCACGGGATTGCACTCAAGCAAACACAAACAGCACAGCACGATGCGTTTTTTTTTAAATTGACAAAATAAATCAAAAATAAATCAAAAATAAAAATAAGGGCTGGGGATATAGCCTAGTGGCAAGAGTGCATTCCTCGGATTAACGAGGCCCTATGTTCGATTCCCCAGCACCACATATACAGAAAAAATGGCCAGAAGCGGCGCTGTGGCTCAAGAGGCAGAGTGCTAGCCTTGAGCGGGAAGAAGGCAGGGACAGTGCTCAGGCCCTGAGTCCAAGGCCCAGGACTGGCCAAAAAAACAAAAATAAATAAATAAATAAATAAAAATAAAAATAAGTGGAAAAGGCGAGAGTGCGCGAGCACACAGGAGCAAAGACAAGCAGCGCAGCTTGATGCGTAGTAAAAAAAATAATAAATAGACAACTGGTCGACCTCATTAGAAATAAAAACCCAAAAGATTAGATAGACAAACAAACAAACACATAAATGTGGAGAGAAGGGCAGTGCGCGCAGGAGCAAAGGTAAACAGCAGACAGACCTGAATCCTTATCTTTACAAGGTCGACCTCAGAACTTTGTTCGGTTTGTCTCGGTGACAGATTATGGAAGGAAGGGCAGGCAACTGGTCGACTTCATTTAAATAAACAAATAAAAAATAAAAGATAAACTCTCAGGAATAGATAAATAATAACAAAAAAAATTGTAAAGTGGAGAAAGCGAGAGCGCGCGAATGCACTGAAGCAAACACAAACAGCACAGCCCGATGCGTATTTTTTTTAAAAAATTGACAAAATAAATCAAAAATAAATCAAAAATAAAAATAAGTGGAAAAGGCGAGAGTGCGCGAGCACACAGGAGCAAAGACAAGCAGCGCAGCTTGATGCGTAGTAAAAAAAATAATAAATAGACAACTGGTCGACCTCATTAGAAATAAAAACCCAAAAGATTAGATAGACAAACAAACAAACACATAAATGTGGAGAGAAGGGCAGTGCGCGCAGGAGCAAAGGTAAAGAGCAGACAGACCTGAATCTTTATCTTTACAAGGTCGACCTCAGAACTTTGTTCAGTTTGTCTCGGTGACGGATAATGGAAGGAAGGGCAGGCAACTGGTCGACGTCATTTAAATAAACAAATAAAAAATAAGATAAACTCTCAGGAATAGATAAATAATAACAAAAAAATTGTAAAGTGGAGAAAGCGAGAGCGCGCGAATGCACTCAAGCAAACACAAACAGCACAGCACGATGCGTATTTTTTTAAAAAATTGACAAAATAAATCAAAAATAAATCAAAAATAAAAATAAGTGGAAAAGGCGAGAGTGCGCGAGCACACAGGAGCAAAGACAAGCAGCGCAGCTTGATGCGTAGTAAAAAAAAATAATAAATAGACAACTGGTCGACCTCATTAGAAATAAAAACCCAAAAGATTAGATAGACAAACAAACAAAAACATAAATGTGGAGAGAAGGGCAGTGCGCGCAGGAGCAAATGTAAACAGCAGACAGACCTGAATCCTTATCTTTACAAGGTCGACCTCAGAACTTTGTTCAGTTTGTCTCGGTGACGGATAATGGAAGGAAGGGCAGGCAACTGGTCGACTTCATTTAAATAAACAAATAAAAATAAGATAAACTCTCAGGAATAGATAAATAATAACAAAACAATTGTAAAGTGGAGAATGCGAGAGCGCGCGAATGCACTCAAGCAAACACAAACAGCACAGCACGATGCGTATTTTTTTTTAAAAATTGACAAAATAAATCAAAAATAAATCAAATATAAAAATAAGTGGAAAAGGCGAGAGTGCGCGAGCACACAGGAGCAAAGACAAGCAGCGCAGCTTGATGCGTAGTAAAAAAAATAATAAATAGACAACTGGTCGACCTCATTAGAAATAAAAACCCAAAAGATTAGATAGACAAACAAACAAACACATAAATGTGGAGAGAAGGGCTGTGCGCGCAGGAGCAAAGGTAAACAGCAGACAGACCTGAATCCTTATCTTTACAAGGTCGACCTCAGAACTTTGTTCAGTTTGTCTCGGTGACGGATAAAAGAAGGAAGGGCAGGCAACTGGTCGACTTCATTTAAATAAACAAATAAAAAATAAGATAAACTCTCAGGAATAGATAAATAATAACAAAAAAATTGTAAAGTGGAGAAAGCGAGAGCGCGCGAATGCACTCAAGCAAACACAAACAGCACAGCACGATGCGTATTTTTTTTTAAATTGACAAAATAAATAAAAATACATAAAAAATAAAAATAAGTGGAAAAGGCGAGAGTGCGCGAGCACACAGGAGCAAAGACAAGCAGCGCAGCTTGATGCGTAGTAAAAAAAATAATAAATAGACAACTGGTCAACCTCATTAGAAATAAAAACCCAAAAGATTAGATAGACAAACAAACAAACACATAATTGTGGAGAGAAGGGCAGTGCGCGCAGGAGCAAAGGTAAACAGCAGACAGACCTGAATCCTTATCTTTACAAGGTCGACCTCAGAACTTTGTTCAGTTTGTCTCGGTGACGGATAATGGAAGGAAGGGCAGGCAACTGGTCGACTTCATTTAAATAAACAAATAAAAAATAAGATAAACTCTCAGGAATAGATAAATAATAACAAAAAAAATTGTAAAGTGGAGAAAGCGAGAGCGCGCGAATGCACTCAAGCAAACACAAACAGCACAGCACGATGCGTATTTTTTTTAAAATTGACAAAATAAATAAAAAATAAATCAAAAATAAAAATAAGTGGAAAAGGCGAGAGTGCGCGAGCACACAGGAGCAAAGACAAGCAGCGCAGCTTGATGCGTAGTAAAAAAAAAAATACATAGACAACTGGTCGACCTCATTAGAAATAAAAACCCAAAAGATTAGATAGACAAACAAACAAACACATAAATGTGGAGAGAAGGGCAGTGCGGGCAGGAGCAAAGGTAAACAGCAGACAGACCTGAATCCTTATCTTTACAAGGTCGACCTCAGAACTTTGTTCAGTTTGTCTCGGTGACGAATAATGGAAGGAAGGGCAGGCAACTGGTCGACTTCATTTAAATAAACAAATAAAAAATTAGATAAACTCTCAGGAATAGATAAATAATAACAAAAAATTGTAAAGTGGAGAAAGCGAGAGCGCGCGAATGCACTCAAGCAAACACAAACAGCACAGCACGATGCGTATTTTTTTTAAATTGACACAATAAATCAAAAATAAATCAAAAATAAAAATAAGTGGAAAAGGCGAGAGTGCGCGAGCACACAGGAGCAAAGACAAGCAGCGCAGCTTGATGCGTAGTAAAAAAAATAATAAATAGACAACTGGTCGACCTCATTAGAAATAAAAACCCAAAAGATTAGATAGACAAACAAACAAACACATAAGTGTGGAGAGAAGGGCAGTG
The DNA here is from genome assembly GCF_023159225.1 of Perognathus longimembris pacificus. Lineage (NCBI taxonomy): Eukaryota > Metazoa > Chordata > Mammalia > Rodentia > Heteromyidae > Perognathus > Perognathus longimembris. Next base: position 8,569 of record NW_025958489.1, on the reverse strand, counting down.
CGCGCAGGAGCAAAGGTAAACAGCAGACAGACCTGAATCCTTATCTTTACAAGGTCGACTTCAGAACTTTGTTCAGTTTGTCTCGGAGACGGATAATGGAAGGAAGGGCAGGCAACTGGTCGACTTCATTTAAATAAACAAATAAAAAATAAGATAAACTCTCAGGAATAGATAAATAATAACAAAAAAATTGAAAAGTGGAGAAAGCGAGAGCGCGCGAATACACTCAAGCAAACACAAACAGCACAGCACGATGCATATTTTTTTTAAAAATAGACAAAGTATATCAAAAATAAATCAAAAATAAAAATAAGTGGAAAAGGCGAGAGTGCGCGAGTATACGGGAGCAAAGACAAGCAGCGCAGCTTGATGCGTAGTAAAAAAAATAATAAATAGACAACTGGTCGACCTCATTAGAAATAAAAACCCAAAAGATTAGATAGACAAACAAACAAACACATAAATGTGGAAAGAAGGGCAGTGAGGGCAGGAGCAAAGGTAAACAGCAGACAGACCTGAATCCTTATCTTTACAAGGTCGACCTCAGAACTTTGTTCAGTTTGTCTCGGTGACGGATAATGGAAGGAAGGGCAGGCAACTGGTCGACTTCATTTAAATAAACAAATAAAAAATAAGATAAACTCTCAGGAATAGATAAATAATAACAAAAAAATTGTAAAGTGGAGAAAGCGAGAGCGCGCGAATGCACTCAAGGAAACACAAACAGCACAGCACGATGCGTATAGTTTTTTTTAAATTGACAAAATAAATCAAAAATAAATAAAAAATAAAAATAAGTGGAAAAGGCGAGAGTGCGCATGCACACAGGACCAAAGACAAGCAGCGCAGCTTGATGCGTAGTAAAAAAAATAATAAATAGACAACTGGTCGACCTCATTAGAAATAAAAACCCAAAAGATTAGATAGACAAAGAAACAAACACATAAATGTGGAGAGAAGGGCAGTGCGCGCAGGAGCAAAGGTAAACAGCAGACAGATCTGAATCCTTATCTTTACAAGGTCGATCTCAGAACTTTGTTCAGTTTGTCTCGGTGACGGATAATGGAAGGAAGGGCAGGCAACTGGTCGACTTCATTTAAATAAACAAATAAAAAATAAGATAAACTCTCAGGAATAGATAAATAATAACAAAAAAATTGTAAAGTGGAGAAAGCGAGAGCGCGCGAATGCACTCAAGCAAACACAAACAGCACAGCACGATGCATATTTTTTTTAAAAATACACAAAATATATCAAAAATAAATCAAAAATAAAAATAAGTGGAAAAGGCGAGAGTGCGCGAGTATTCAGGAGCAAAGACAAGCAGCGCAGCTTGATGCGTAGTAAAAAAAATAATAAATAGACAACTGGTCGACCTCATTAGAAATAAAAACCCAAAAGATTAGATAGACAAACAAACAAACACATAAATGTGGAAAGAAGGGCAGTGCGGGCAGGAGCAAAGGTAAACAGCAGACAGACCTGAATCCTTATCTTTACAAGGTCGACCTCAGAACTTTGTTCAGTTTGTCTCGGTGACGGATAATGGAAGGAAGGGCAGGCAACTGGTCGACTTCATTTAAATAAACAAATAATAAATAAGATAAACTCTCAGGAATAGATAAATAATAACAAAAAAATTGTAAAGTGGAGAAAGCGAGAGCGCGCGAATGCACTCAAGCAAACACAAACAGCACAGCACGATTCGTATTTTTTTTAAAATGACAAAATAAATCAAAAATAAAAATAAGTGGAAAAGGCGAGAGTGCGCGAGCACACAGGAGCAAAGACAAGCAGCGCAGCTTGATGCGTAGTAAAAAAAAATAATAAATAGACAACTGGTCGACCTCATTAGAAATAAAAACCCAAAAGATTAGATAGACAAACAAACAAACACATAAATGTGTAGAGAAGGGCAGTGCGCGCAGGATCAAAGGTAAACAGCAGACAGACCTGAATCCTTATCTTTACAAGGTCGACCTCAGAACTTTGTTCAGTTTGTCTCGGTGACGGATAATGGAAGGAAGGGCAGGCAACTGGTCGACTTCATTTAAATAAACAAATAAAAAATAAGATAAACTCTCAGGAATAGATAAATAATAACAAAAAAAATTGTAAAGTGGAGAAAGCGAGAGCGCGCGAATGCACTCAAGCAAACACAAACAGCACAGCACGATGCGTATTTTTTTTAAAATTCACAAAATAAATCAAAAATAAAAATAAGTGGAAAAGGCGAGAGTGCGCGAGCACACAGGAGCAAAGACAAGCAGCGCAGCTTGATGCGTAGTAATAAAAATAATAAATAGACAACTGGTCGACCTCATTAGAAATAAAAACCCAAAAGATTAGATAGACAAACAAACAAACACATAAATGTGGGGAGAAGGGCAGGGCGCTCAGGAGCAAAGGTAACCAGCAGACAGACCTGAATCCTTATCTTTACAAGGTCGACCTCAGAACTTTGTTCAGTTTGTCTCGGTGACGGATAATGGAAGGAAGGGCAGGCAACTGGTCGACTTCATTTAAATAAACAAATAAAAAATAAGATAAACTCTCAGGAATAGATAAATAATAACAAAAATATTGTAAAGTGGAGAAAGCGAGAGCGCGCGAATGCACTCAAGCAAACACAAACACCACAGCACGATGCGTATTTTTTTTTAAAATTGACAAAATAAATCAAAAATAAATCAAAAATAAAAATAAGTGGAAAAGGCGAGAGTGCGCGAGCACACAGGAGCAAAGACAAGCAGCGCAGCCTGATGAGTAGTAAAAAAAATAATAAATAGACAACTGGTCGACCTCATTAGAAATAAAAACCCAAAAGATTAGATAGACAAACAAACAAACACATAAATGTGGAGATGGGCAGTGCGCGCAGGAGCAAAGGTAAACAGCAGACAGACCTGAATCCTTATCTTTACAAGGTCGACCTCAAACTTTGTTCAGTTTGTCTCGGTGACGGATAATGGAAGGAAGGGCAGGCAACTGGTCGACTTCATTTAAATAAACAAATAAAAATAAGATAGACTCTCAGGAATAGATAAATAATAACAAAAATTGTAAAGTGGAGAAAGCGAGAGCGCGCGAATGCACTCAAGCAAACACAAACAGCACAGCACGATGCGTATTTTTTTTTTAAATTGACAAAATAAATCAAAAATAAAAATAAGTGGAAAAGGCGAGAGTGCGCGAGCACACAGGAGCAAAGACAAGCAGCGCAGCTTGATGTGTAGTCAAAGAAATAATAAATAGACAACTGGTCGACCTCATTAGAAATAAAAACCCAAAAGATTAGATAGACAAACAAACAAACACATAAATGTGGAGAGATGGGCAGTGCGCGCAGGAGCAAAGGTAAACAGCAGACAGACCTGAATCCTTATCTTTACAAGGTCGACCTCAGAACTTTGTTCAGTTTGTCTCGGTGACGGATAATGGAAGGAAGGGCAGGCAACTGGTCGACTTCATTTAAATAAACAAATAAAAAATAAGATAAACTCTCAGGAATAGACAAATAATAACAAAAAATTGTAAAGTGGAGAAAGCGAGAGCGCGTGAATGCACTCAAGCAAACACAAACAGCACAGCACGATGCGTATTTTTTTTTAATTGACAAAATAAATCAAAAATAAATCAAAAATAAAAATAAGTGGAAAAGGCGAGAGTTGGCGAGCACACAGGAGCAAAGACAAGCAGCGCAGCTTGATGCATAGTAAAAAAAATAATAAATAGACAACTGGTCGACCTCATTAGAAATAAAAAACCCAAAAGATTAGATAGACAAACAAACAAACACATAAATGTGGAGAGAAGGGCAGTGCGTGCAGGATCAAAGGTAAACAGCAGACAGACCTGAATCCTTATCTTTACAAGGTCGACCTCAGAACTTTGTTCAGTTTGTCTCGGTGACGGATAATGGAAGGAAGGGCAGGCAACTGGTCGACTTCATTTAAATAAACAAATAAAAAATAAGATAAACTCTCAGGAATAGATAAATAATAACAAAAAAAATTGTAAAGTGGAGAAAGCGAGAGCGCGCGAATGCACTCAAGCAAACACAAACAGCACAGCACGATGCGTATTTTTTTTAAAATTGACAAAATAAATCAAAAATAAATCAAAAAATAAAAATAAGTGGAAAAGGCGAGAGTGCGCGAGCACACAGGAGCAAAGACAAGCAGCGCAGCTTGATGCGTAGTAAAAAAATAAATAAATAGACAACTGGTCGACTCATTAGAAATAAAAACCCAAAAGATTAGATAGACAAACAAACAAACACATAAATGTGGAGAGAAGGGCAGTGCGCGCAGGAGCAAAGGTAAAACAGCAGACAGACCCTGAATCCTTATCTTTACAAGGTCGACCTCAGAACTTTGTTCAGTTTGTCTCGGTGACGGATAATGGAAGGAAGGGCAGGCAACTGGTCGACTTCATTTAAATAAACAAATAAAAAATAAGAATAAACTCTCAGGAATAGATAAAAATAATAAAAAAATTGTAAAGTGGAGAAAGCGGAGAGCGCGCGAATGCACTCAAGCAAACACAAACAGCACAGCACGATGCGTATTTTTTTTAAATTGACACAATAAATCAAAAAATAAATCAAAAATAAAAATAAGTGGAAAAGGCGAGAGTGCGCGAGCACACAGGAGCAAAGACAAGCAGCGCAGCTTGATGCGTAGTAAAAAAAATAATAAATAGACAACTGGTCGACCTCATTAGAAATAAAAACCCAAAAGATTAGATAGACAAACAAACAAACACATAAGTGTGGAGAGAAGGGCAGTGCGCGCAGGAGCAAAGGTAAACAGCAGACAGACCTGAATCCTTATCTTTACAAGGTCGACTTCAGAACTTTGTTCAGTTTGTCTCGGAGACGGATAATGGAAGGAAGGGCAGGCAACTGGTCGACTTCATTTAAATAAACAAATAAAAAATAAGATAAACTCTCAGGAATAGATAAATAATAACAAAAAAATTGTAAAGTGGAGAAAGCGAGGAGCGCGCGAATGCACTCAAGCAAACACAAACAGCACAGCACGATGCATATTTTTTTTAAAAATAGACAAAATATATCAAAAATAAATCAAAAATAAAAATAAGTGGGAAAAGGCGAGAGTGCGCGAGTATACGGGAGCAAAGACAAGCAGCGCAGCTTGATGCGTAGTAAAAAAAATAATAAATAGACAACTGGTCGACCTCATTAGAAATAAAAACCCAAAAGATTAGATAGACAAACAAACAAACACATAAATGTGGAAAGAAGGGCAGTGAGGGCAGGAGCAAAGGTAAACAGCAGACAGACCTGAATCCTTATCTTTACAAGGTCGACCTCAGAACTTTGTTCAGTTTGTCTCGGTGACGGATAATGGAAGGAAGGGCAGGCAACTGGTCGACTTCATTTAAATAAACAAATAAAAAATAAGATAAACTCTCAGGAATAGATAAATAATAACAAAAAAAATTGTAAAAGTGGAGAAAGCGAGAGGGCGCGCGAATGCACTCAAGGAAACACAAACAGCACAGCACGATGCGTATAGTTTTTTTTAAATTGACAAAATAAATCAAAAATAAATAAAAAATAAAAATAAGTGGAAAAGGCGAGGAGTGCGCATGCACACAGGACCAAAGACAAGCAGCGCAGCTTGATGCGTAGTAAAAAAATAATAAATAGACAACTGGTCGACCTCATTAGAAATAAAAACCCAAAAGATTAGATAGACAAACAAACAAACACATAAATGTGAAGAGAAGGGCAGTGCGCGCAGGAGCAAAGGTAAACAGCAGACAGATCTGAATCCTTATCTTTACAAGGTCGATCTCAGAACTTTGTTCAGTTTGTCTCGGTGACGGATAATGGAAGGAAGGGCAGGCAACTGGTCGACTTCATTTAAATAAACAAATAAAAAATAAGATAAACTCTCAGGAATAGATAAATAATAACAAAAAAATTGTAAAGTGGAGAAAGCGAGAGCGCGCGGAATGCACTCAAGCAAACACAAACAGCACAGCACGATGCATATTTTTTTTTAAAAATACACAAAATATATCAAAAATAAATCAAAAATAAAAATAAGTGGAAAAAGGCGAGAAGTGCGCGAGTATTCAGGAGCAAAGACAAGCAGCGCAGCTTGATGCGTAGTAAAAAAAATAATAAATAGACAACTGGTCGACCTCATTAGAAATAAAAACCCAAAAGATTAGATAGACAAACAAACAAACACATAAATGTGGAAAGAAGGGCAGTGCGGGCAGGAGCAAAGGTAAACAGCAGACAGACCTGAATCCTTATCTTTACAAGGTCGACCTCAGAACTTTGTTCAGTTTGTCTCGGTGACGGAAAATGGAAGGAAGGGCAGGCAACTGGTCGACTTCATTTAAATAAACAAATAATAAATAAGATAAACTCTCAGGAATAGATAAATAATAACAAAAAAAATTGTAAAGTGGAGAAAGCGAGAGCGCGCGAATGCACTCAAGCAAACACAAACAGCACAGCACGATTCGTATTTTTTTTTTAAATGACAAAATAAATCAAAAATAAAAATAAGTGGAAAAGGCGAGAGTGCGCGAGCACACAGGAGCAAAGACAAGCAGCGCAGCTTGATGCGTAGTAAAAAAAAATAATAAATAGACAACTGGTCGACCTCATTAGAAATAAAAACCCAAAAGATTAGATAGACAAACAAACAAACACATAAATGTGTAGAGAAGGGCAGTGCGCGCAGGATCAAAGGTAAACAGCAGACAGACCTGAATCCTTATCTTTACAAGGTCGACCTCAGAACTTTGTTCAGTTTGTCTCGGTGACGGATAATGGAAGGAAGGGCAAGGCAACTGGTCGACTTCATTTAAATAAACAAATAAAAAATAAGATAAACTCTCAGGAATAGATAAATAATAACAAAAAAATTGTAAAGTGGAGAAAGCGAGAGCGCGCGAATGCACTCAAGCAAACACAAACAGCACAGCACGATGCGTATTTTTTTTTAAAATTGACAAAATAAATCAAAAATAAAAATAAGTGGAAAAGGCGAGAGTGCGCGAGCACACAGGAGCAAAGACAAGCAGCGCAGCTTGATGAGTAGTAAAAAAAATAATAAATAGACAACTGGTCGACCTCATTAGAAATAAAAACCCAAAAGATTAGATAGACAAACAAACAAACACATAAATGTGGAGATGGGCAGTGCGCGCAGGAGCAAAGGTAAACAGCAGACAGACCTGAATCCTTATCTTTAGAAGGTCGACCTCAGAACTTTGTTCAGTTTGTCTCGGTGACGGATAATGGAAGGAAGGGCAGGCAACTGGTCGACTTCATTTAAATAAACAAATAAAAAATAAGATAAACTCTCAGAAATAGATAAATAATAACAAAAAAATTGTAAAGTGGAGAAAGCGAGAGCGCGCAAATGCATTCAAGCAAACACAAACAGCACAGCATGATGCGTATTTTTTTCTAAAATTGACAAAAGAAATCAAAAATAAATCAAAAATAAAAATAAGTGGGAAAAGGCGAGAGTGCGCGAGCACACAGGAGCAAAGACAAGCAGCGCAGCTTGATGCGTAGTAATAAAAATAATAAATAGACAACTGGTCGACCTCATTAGAAATAAAAACCCAAAAGATTAGATAGACAAACAAACAAACACATAAATGTGGAGAGAAGGGCAGGGCGCTCAGGAGCAAAGGTAACCAGCAGACAGACCTGAATCCTTATCTTTACAAGGTCGACCTCAGAACTTTGTTCAGTTTGTCTCGGTGACGGATAATGGAAGGAAGGGCAGGCAACTGGTCGACTTCATTTAAATAAACAAATAAAAAATAAGATAAACTCTCAGGAATAGATAAATAATAACAAAAATATTGTAAAGTGGAGAAAGCGAGAGCGCGCGAATGCACTCAAGCAAACACAAACACCACAGCACGATGCGTATTTTTTTTTAAAATTGACAAAATAAATCAAAAATAAATCAAAAAATAAAAATAAGTGGAAAAGGCGAGGAGGGTGCGCGAGCACACAGGAGCAAAGACAAGCAGCGCAGCCTGAATGAGTAGTAAAAAAAATAATAAATAGAAAACTGGTCGACCTCATTAGAAATAAAAACCCAAAAGATTAGATAGACAAACAAACAAACACATAAATGTGGAGATGGGCAGTGCGCGCAGGAGCAAAGGTAAACAGCAGACAGACCTGAATCCTTATCTTTACAAGGTCGACCTCAACTTTGTTCAGTTTGTCTCGGTGACGGATAATGGAAGGAAGGGCAGGCAACTGGTCGACTTCATTTAAATAAACAAATAAAAATAAGATAGACTCTCAGGAATAGATAAATAATAACAAAAAAATTGTAAAGTGGAGAAAGCGAGAGCGCGCGAATACACTCAAGCAAACACAAACAGCACAGCACGATGCATATTTTTTTTAAAAATAGACAAAATATATCAAAAATAAATCAAAAATAAAAATAAGTGGAAAAGGCGAGAGGTGCGCGAGTATACGGGAGCAAAGACAAGCAGCGCAGCTTGATGCGTAGTAAAAAAAATAATAAATAGACAACTGTCG
>NW_025958488.1:0-41963 GCF_023159225.1 Perognathus longimembris pacificus | reverse complement strand
ATAAATCAAAAATAAAAATAAGTGGAAAAGGCGAGAGTGCGCGAAGCACACAGGAGCAAAGACAAGCAGCGCAGCTTGATGGGTAGTAAAAAAATAATAAATAGACAACTGGTCGACCTCATTAGAAATAAAAACCCAAAAGATTAGATGAACAAACCAACAAACACATAAATGTGGAGAGAAGGGCAGTGCGGGCAGGAGCAAAGGTAAACAGCAGACAGACCTGAATCCTTATCTTTACAAGGTCGACTCAGAACTTTGTTCAGTTTTTCTCGGTGACGGATAATGGAAGGAAGGGCAGGCAACTGGTCGACTTCATTTAAATAAACAAATAAAAATAATATAAACTCTCAGGAATAGATAAATAATAACAAAAAAAAATTGTAAAGTGGAGAAAGCGAGAGCGCGCGAATGCACTCAAGCAAACACAAACAGCACAGCACGATGCGTATTTTTTTAAAAAATTGACAAAATAAATCAAAAATAAATCAAAAATAAAAATAAGTGGAAAAGGCGAAGTGCGCGAGCACACAGGAGCAAAGACAAGCAGCGCAGCTTGATGCGTAGTAAAAAAAATAATAAATAGACAACTGGTCGACCTCATTAGAAATAAAAACCCAAAAGATTAGATAGACAAACAAACAAACACATAAATGTGGAGAGAAGGGCAGTGAGCGCAGGAGCAAATGTAAACAGCAGAAAGATGTGAATCCCTTATCTTTACAAGGTCGACCTCAGAACTTTGTTCAGTTTGTCTCGGTGACGGATAATGGAAGGAAGGGGCAGGCAACTGGTCGACTTCATTTAATTAAACAAATAAAAAATAAGATAAACTCTCAGGAATAGATAAATAATAACAAAAAAATTGTAAAGTGGAGAAAGCGAGAGGGCGCGAATGCCCTCAAGCAAACACAAACAGCACAGCACGATGCGTATTTTTTTAAAAAAAATTGACAAAATAAATCAAAAATAAATCAAAAATAAAAATAAGTGGAAAAGGCCAGAGTGCGCGAGCACACAGGAGCAAAGACAAGCAGCGCAGCTTGATGCGTAGTAAAAAAAAATAATAAATAGACAACTGGTCGACCTCATTAGAAATAAAAACCCAAAAGATTGGATAGACAAGAAACAAACACATAAATGTGGAGAGAAGGGCAGTGCGCGAAGGAGCAAAGGTAAACAGCAGACAGACCTGAATCCTTATCTTTACAAGGTCGACCTCAGAACTTTGTTCAGATTGTCTCGGTGACGGATAATGGAAGGAAGGGCAGGCAACTGGTCGACTTCATTTAAATAAACAAATAAAAAATAAGATAAACTCTCAGGAATAGATAAATAATATCCAAAAAATTGTAAAGTGGAGAAAGCGAGAGCGCACGAATGCACTCAAGCAAACACAAACGGCACAGCACGATGCGTATTTTTTTTATATTGACAAAATAAATCAAAAATAAATAAAAAATAACAATAAGTGAAAAAGGCGAGAGTGCGCGAGCACACAGGAGCAAAGACAAGCAGCGCAGCTTGATGCGTAGTAAAAAAAATAATAAATAGACAACTGGTCGACCTCATTAGAAATAAAAACCCAAAAGATTAGATAGACAAACAAACAAACACATAAATGTGGAGAGAAGGGGCAGTGCGCGCAGGAGCATAGGTAAACAGCAGACAGACCTGAATCCTTATCTTTACAAGGGTCGACCTCAGAACTTTGTTCAGTTTGTCTCGGTGACGGATAATGGAAGGAAGGGCAGGCAACTGGTCGACTTCATTTAAATAAACAAATAAAAATTAAGATAAACTCTCAGGAATAGATAAATAATAACAAAAAAAATTGTAAAGTGCAGAAAGTGAGAGCGCGCGAATGCACTCAAGCAAACACAAACAGCACAGCACGATGCGTTTTTTTTTTAAATTGACAAATAAATCAAAAATAAATCAAAAATAAAAATAAGTGGAAAAGGCGAGAGTGCGCGAGCACACAGGAGCAAAGACAAGCAGCGCAGCTTGATGCGTAGTAAAAAAAATAATAAATAAACAACTGGTCAACCTCATTAGAAATAAAAACCCAAAAGATTAGATAGACAAACAAACAAACACATAAATGTGGAGAGAAGGGCAGTGCGCGCAGGAGCAAAGGTAAGAGCAGACAGACCTGAATCCTTATCTTTACAAGGTCGACCCCAGAACTTTGTTCAGTTTGTATCGGTGACGGATAATGGAAGGAAGGGCAGGCAACTGGTCGACTTCATTTAAATAAACAAATAAAAAATAAGATAAACTCTCAGGAATAGATAAATAATAACAAAAAAATTGTAAAGTGGAGAAAGCGAGAGCGCGCGAATGCACTCAAGCAAACACAAACAGCACACCACGATGTGTATTTTTTTTAAAATTGACAAAATAAATAAAAAATAAATCAAAAATAAAAATAAGTGGAAAACGCGAGAGTGCGCAAGCACACAGGAGCAAAGACAAGCAGCGCAGCTTGCTGCGTAGTAAAAAAAATAATAAATAGACAACTTGTGGACCTCATTAGAAATAAAAACCCAAAAGATTAGATAGACAAACAAACAAACACATAAATGTGGAGAGAAGGGCAGTGAGCGCAGGAGCAAAGGTAAACAGCAGACAGACCTGAATCCTTATCTTTACAAGGTCGACCTCAGAACTTTGTTCAGTTTGTCTCGGTGACGGATAATGGAAGGAAGGGCAGGCAACTGGGTCGACTTCATTTAAATAAACAAATAAAATATAAGATAAACTCTCAGGAATAGATAAATAATAACAAAAAAATTGTAAAGTGGAGAAAGCGAGAGCGCGCGAATGCACTCAAGCAAACACAAACAGCACAGCACGATGCGTATTTGTTTTTAAAAATTGACAAAATAAATCAAAAATAAATCAAAAATAAAAATAAGTGGAAAAGGCGAGAGTGCGCGAGCACACAGGAGCAAAGACAAGCAGCGCAGCTTGATGCGTAGTAAAAAAAATAATAAATAGACAACTGGTCGACCTCATTAGAAATAAAAACCCAAAAGATTAGATAGACAAACCAACTAACACATGAATGTGGAGAGAAGGGCAGTGCGGGCAGGAGCAAAGGTAAACAGCAGACAGACCTGAATCCTTATCTTTACAAGGTCGACCTCAGAACTTTGTTCAGTTTTTCTCGGTGACGGATAATGGAAGGAAGGGCAGGCAACTGGTCGACTTCATTTAAATAAACAAATAAAAAATAATATAAACTCTCAGGAATAGACAAATAATAACAAAAAAATTGTAAAGTGGAGAAAGCGAGAGCGCGCGAATGCACTCAAGCAAACACAAACAGCACAGCAGGATGCGTATTTTTTTAAAAAATTGACAAAAAAATCAAAAATAAATCAAAAATAAAAATAAGTGGAAAAGGCGAAGTGCGCGAGCACACAGGAGCAAAGACAAGCAACGCAGCTTGATGCGTAGTAAAAAAAATAATAAATAGACAACTGGTCGACCTCATTAGAAATAAAAACCCAAAAGATTAGATAGACAAACAAACAAACACATAAATGTGGGGAGAAGGGCAGTGAGCGCAAGAGCAAATGTAAACAGCAGACAGACCTGAATCCTTATCTTTACAAGGTCGACCTCAGAACTTTGTTCAGTTTGTCTCGGTGACAGATAATGGAAGGAAGGGCAGGCAACTGGTCGACTTCAATTAAATAAACAAATAAAAAATAAGACAAACTCTCAGGAATAGATAAATAATAACAAAAAAATTGTAAAGTGGAGAAAGCGAGAGCGCGCGAATGCACTCAAGCAAACACAAACAGCACAGCACGATGCGTATTTTTTTTAAATTGACAAAATAAATCAAAAATAAATCAAAAATAAAAATAAGTGGAAAAGGCGAGAGTGCGCGAGCACACAGGAGCAAAGACAAGCAGCGCAGGCTTGATGCGTAGTAAAAAAAATAATAAATAGACAACTGGTCGACCTCATTAGAAATAAAAAACCCAAAAGATTAGATAGACAAACAAACAAACACATAAATGTGGAGAAAAGGGCATTGCGCGCAGGAGCAAAGGTAAACACCAGAGAGACCTGAATCCTTATCTTTACAAGGTCGACCTCAGAACTTTGTTCAGTTTGTCTCGGTGACGGATAATGGAAGGAAGGGCAGGCAACTGGTCTACTTCATTTAAATAAAGAAATAAAAAATAAGATAAACTCTCAGGATAGATAAATAATAACAAAAAAACTGTAAAGTGGAGAAAGCGAGAGCGCGCGAATGCACTCAAGCAAACACAAACAGCACAGCACGATGCGTATTTTTTTTTAAATTGACAAAATAAATAAAAAATAAAATAAAAAATAAAAATAAGTGGAAAAGGCGAGTGTGCGCGAGCACACAGGAGCAAAGACAAGCAGCGAGGGCTTGATGCGTAGTAAAGACAATAATAAATAGAAAACTGGTCGACCTCATTAGAAAAAAAAACCCAAAAGATTAGATAGACAAACAAACAAACACATAAATGTGGAGAGAAGGGCACTGCGCGCAGGAGCAAAGGTAAACAGCAGACAGACCTGCATCCTTATCTTTACAAGGTCGACCTCAGAACTTTGTTCAGTTTGTCTCGTGACGGATAATGGAAGGAAGGGCAGGCAACTGGTCGACTTCATTTAAATAAACAAATAAAAAATAAGATAAACTCTCAGGAATAGATAAATAATAACAAAAAAATTGTAAAGTGCACAAAGCGGACAGCGCGCGAAAGCACTCAAGCAAACACAAACAGCACAGCACGATGCGTATTTTTTTTAAATTGACAAAATAAATCAAAAATAAATCAAAAATAAAATAAGTGGAAAAGGCGAGAGTGCGCGAGCACACAGGAGCAAAGACAAGCAGCGCAGCTTGATGCGTAGTAAAAAAAATAATAAATAGACAACTGGTCGACCTCATTAGAAATAAAAACCCAAAAGATTAGATAGACAAACAAACAAACACATAAATGTGGAGAGAAGGCAGTGTTCGCAGGAGCAAAGGTAAACAGCAGACAGACCTGAATCCTTATCTTTACAAGGTCGAACTCAGAACTTTGTTCAGTTTGTCTCGGTGACGGATAATGGAAGGAAGGGCAGGCAACTGGTCGACTTCATTTAAATAAACAAGTAAAAAATAAGATAAACTCTCAGGAATAGATAAATAATATCCAAAAAATTGTAAAGTGGAGAAAGCGAGAGCGCACGAATGCACTCAAGCAAACACAAACGGCACAGCACGATGCCTTATTTTTTTTATATTGACAAAATAAATCAAAAATAAATAAAAAATAACAATAAGTGGAAAAGGCGAGAGTGCGCGAGCACACAGGAGCAAAGACAAGCAGCGCAGCTTGATGCATAGTAAAAAAAATAATAAATAGACAACTGGTCGACCTCATTAGAAATAAAAAACCCAGAGATTAGATAGACAAACAAACAAACACATAAATGTGGAGAGAAGGGCAGTGCGGGCAGTAGCAAAGGTAAACAGCAGACAGACCTGAATCCTTATCTTTACAAGGGTCGACCTCAGAACTTTGTTCAGTTTGTCTCGGTGACGGATAATGGAAGGAAGGGCAGGCAACTGGTCGACTTCATTTAAATAAACAAATAAAAATAATATAAACTCTCAGGAATAGATAAATAATAACAAAAAAATTGTAAAAGTGGAGAAAGCGAGAGCGCGCGAATGCACTCAAGCAAACACAAACAGCACAGCACGATGCGTATTTTTTAAAAAATTGACAAAATAAATAAAAAATAAATCAAAATAAAAATAAGTGGAAAAGGCGAGAGTGCGCGAGCACACAGGAGCAAAGACAAGCAGCGCAGCTTGATGGGGTAGTAAAAAAAATAATAAATAGACAACTGGTCGACCTCATTAGAAATAAAAACCCAAAAGATTAGATGAACAAACCAACAAACACATAAATGTGGAGAGAAGGGCAGTGCGGGCAGGAGCAAAGGTAAACAGCAGACAGACCTGAATCCTTATCTTTACAAGGTCGACCTCAGAACTTTGTTCAGTTTTGTCTCGGTGACGGATAATGGAAGGAAGGGCAGGCAACTGGTCGACTTCATTTAAATAAACAAATAAAAATAAGATAAACTCTCAGGAATAGATAAATAATAACAAAAAAAATTGTAAAGTGGAGAAAGGGAGAGCGCGCGAATGCACTCAAGCAAACACAAACAGCACAGCACGATGCGTATTTTTTTAAAAAATTGACAAAATAAATCAAAAATAAATCAAAAATAAAAATAAGTGGAAAAGGCGAGAGTGCGCGAGCACACAGGCGCAAAGACAAGCAGCGCAGCTTGACGCGTAGTAAAAAAAAATAATAAATAGACAACTGGTCGACCTCATTAGAAATAAAAACCCAAAAGATTAGATAGACAAACCAACAAACACATAAATGTGGAGAGAAGGGCAGTGCGGGCAGGAGCAAAGGTAAACAGCACACAGACCTGAATCCTTATCTTTACAAGGTCGACCTCAGAACTTTGTTCAGTTTGTCTCGGTGACGGATAATGGAAGGAAGGGCAGGCAACTGGTCGACATCATTTAAATAAACAAATAAAAAATAAGTTAAACACTCAGGAATAGATAAATAATAACAAAAAAATTGTAAAGTTCAGAAATCGAGAGCGCTCGAATGCACTCAAGCAAACACAAACAGCACAGCACGATGCGTATTTTTTTTAAATTGACAAAATAAATAAAAAATAAATAAAAAATAACAATAAGTGGAAAAGGCGAGAGTGCGCGTGCACACAGGAGCAAAGACAAGCAGCGCAGCTTGATGCGTAGTAAAAAAAATAATAAATAGACATCTGGTCGACCTCATTAGAAATAAAAACCCAAAAGATTAGATAGACAAACAAACAAACACATAAATTTGGAGAGAAGGGCAGTGAGCGCAGGAGCAAAGGTAAACAGCAGACAGACCTGAATCCTTATCTTTACAAGGTCGAGCTCAGAACTTTGTTCAGTTTGTCTCGGTGACGGATAATGGAAGGAAGGGCAGGCAACTGGTCGACTTCATTTAAATAAACAAATAAAAAATAAGATAAACTCTCAGGAATAGATGAAAAATAACAAAAAAATTGTAAAGTGCAGAAAGTGAGAGCGCGCGAATGCACTCAAGCAAACACAAACAGCACAGCACGATGCGTATTTTTTTTTAAATTGACAAAATAAATCAAAAATAAATAAAAAATAACAATAAGTGGAAAAGGCGAGAGTGCGCGAGCACACAGGAGCAAAGACAAGCAGCGCAGCTTGATGCGTAGTAAAAAAAAAAATAAATAGACAACTGGTCGACCTCATTAGAAATAAAAACCCAAAAGATTAGATAGACAAACAAAGAAACACATAAATGTGGAGTGAAGGGCAGTGCGCGCAGGAGCAAAGGTAAACAGCAGACAGACCTGAATCCTTATCTTTACAAGGTCGACCTCAGAACTTTGTTCAGTTTGTCTCGGTGACGGATAATGGAAGGAAGGGCAGGCAACTTGTCGACTTCATTTAAATAAACAAATAAAAAATAAGATAAACTCTCATGAATAGATAAATAATAACAAAAAAATTGTAAATTGCACAAAGCGAGAGCGCGCGAAAGCACTCAAGCAAACACAAACAGCACAGCACGATGCGTATTTTTTTTTAAATTGACAAAATAAATCAAAAATAAATCAAAAATAAAAATAAGTGGAAAAGGCGAGAGTGCGCGAGCACACAGGAGCAAAGACAAGCAGCGCAGCTTGATGCGTAGTAAAAAAAATAATAAATAGACAACTGGTCGACCTCATTAGAAATAAAAACCCAAAAGATTAGATAGACAAACAAACAAACACATAAATGTGGAGAGAAGGGCAGTGAGCGCAGGAGCAAATGTAAACAGCAGACAGACCTGAATCCTTATCTTTACAAGGTCGACCTCAGAACTTTGTTCAGTTTGTCTCGGTGAAGGATAATGGAAGGAAGGGCAGGCAACTGGTCGACTTCATTTAAATAAACAAATAAAAAATAAGATAAACTCTCAGGAATAGATAAATAATAACAAAAAAATTGTAAAGTGGAGAAAGCGAGAGCGCGCGAATGCACTCAAGCAAACACAAACAGCACAGCACGATGCGTATTTTTTTTTAAAAATTGACAAAATAAATCAAAAATAAATCAAAAATAAAAATAAGTGGAAAAGGCCAGAGTGCGCGAGCACACAGGAGCAAAGACAAGCAGCGCAGCTTGATGCGTAGTAAAAAAAATAATAAATAGACAACTGGTCGACCTCATTAGAAATAAAAACCCAAAAGATTGGATAGACAAACAAACAAACACATAAATGTGGAGAGAAGGGCAGTGCGCGCAGGAGCAAAGGTAAACAGCAGACAGACCTGAATCCTTATCTTTACAAGGTCGACCTCAGAACTTTGTTCAGTTTGTCTCGGTGACGGATAATGGAAGGAAGGGCAGGCAACTGGTCGACTTCATTTAAATAAACAAACAAAAAATAAGATAAACTCTCAGGAATAGATAAATAATATCCAAAAAATTGTAAAGTGGAGAAAGCGAGAGCGCACGAATGCACTCAAGCAAACACAAACGGCACAGCACGATGCGTATTTTTTTTATATTGACAAAATAAATCAAAAATAAATAAAAAATAACAATAAGTGGAAAAGGCGAGAGTGCGCGAGCACACAGGAGCAAAGACAAGCAGCGCAGCTTGATGCGTAGTAAAAAAAATAATAAATAGACAACTGGTCGACCTCATTAGAAATAAAAACCCAAAAGATTAGATAGACAAACAAACAAACACATAAATGTGGAGAGAAGGGCAGTGCGCGCAGGAGCAAAGGTAAACAGCAGACAGACCTGAATCCTTATCTTTACAAGGTCGACCTCAGAACTTTGTTCAGTTTGTCTCGGTGACGGATAATGGAAGGAAGGGCAGGCAACTGGTCGACTTCATTTAAATAAACAAATAAAAAATTAAGATAAACTCTCAGGAATAGATAAATAATAACAAAAAAATTGTAAAGTGCAGAAAGTGAGAGCGCGCGAATGCACTCAAGCAAACACAAACAGCACAGCACGATGCGTTTTTTTTTTAAATTGACAAAATAAATCAAAAATAAATCAAAAATAAAAATAAGTGTAAAAGGCGAGAGTGCGCGATCACACAGGAGCAAAGACAAGCAGCGCAGCTTGATGCGTAGTAAAAAAAATAATAAATAAACAACTGGTCGACCTCATTAGAAATAAAAACCCAAAAGATTAGATAGACAAACAAAGAAACACATAAATGTGGAGTGAAGGGCAGTGCGCGCAGGAACAAAGGTAAACAGCAGACAGACCTGATTCCTTATCTTTACAAGGTCGACCCCAGAACTTTGTTCAGTTTGTCTCGGTGACGGATAATGGAAGGAACGGCAGGCAACTGGTCGACTTAATTTAAATAAACAAATAAAAAATAAGATAAACTCTCAGGAATAGATAAATAATAACAAAAAAATTGTAAAGTGGAGAAAGCGAGAGCGCGCGAATGCACTCAAGCAAACACAAACAGCACAGCACGATGGGTATTTTTTTTTAAAATTGACAAAATAAATCAAAAATAAATCAAAAATAAAAATAAGTGGAAAAAGCGAGAGTGCGCAAGCACACAGGAGCAAAGACAAGCAGCGCAGCTTGATGCGTAGTAAAAAAAATAATAAATAGACAACTGGTCGACCTCATTAGAAATAAAAACCCAAAAGATTAGATAGACAAAGCAACAAACAAATAAATGTGGAGAGAAGGGCAGTGCGCAGTAGCAAAGGTAAACAGCAGACAGACCTGAATCCTTATCTTTACAAGGTCGACCTCAGAACATTGTTCAGTTTGTCTCGGTGACGGATAATGGAAGGAAGGGCAGGCAACTGGTCGACTTCATTTAAATAAACAAATAAAAATAATATAAACTCTCAGGAATAGATAAATAATAACAAAAAAATTGTAAAGTGGAGAAAGCGCGAGCGCGCGAATGCACTCAAGCAAACACAAACAGCACAGCACGATGCGTATTTTTTTTTATATTGACAAAATAAATAAAAAAAAAATCAAAAATAAAAATAAGTGGAAAAGGCGAGAGTGCGCGAGCACACAGGCGCAAAGACAAGCAGCGCAGCTTGATGCGTAGTAAAAAAAATAATAAATAGACAACTGGTCCACCTCATTAGAAATAAAAACCCAAAAGATTAGATAAACAAACCAACAAACACATAAATGTGGAGAGAAGGGCAGTGCGGGCAGGAGCAAAGGTAAACAGCAGACAGACCTGAATCCTTATCTTTACAAGGTCGACCTCAGAACTTTGTTCAGTTTTTCTCGGTGACGGATAATGGAAGGAAGGGCAGGAAACTGGTCGACTTCATTTAAATAAACAAATAAAAAATAATATAAACTCTCAGGAGTAGATAAATAATAACAAAAAAATTGTAAAGTGGAGAAAGCGAGACCGCGCGAATGCACTCAGGCAAACACAAACAGCACAGCAGGATGCGTATTTTTTTAAAAAATTGACAAAATAAATCAAAAATAAATCAAAAATAAAAATAAGTGGAAAAGGCGAAGTGCGCGAGCACACAGGAGCAAAGACAAGCAGCGCAGCTTGATGCGTAGTAAAAAAAATAATAAATAGACAACTGGTCGACCTCATTAGAAATAAAAACCCAAAAGATTAGATAAACAAACCAACAAACACATAAATGTGGAGAGAAGGGCAGTGCGGGCAGGAGCAAAGGTAAACAGCAGACAGACCTGAATCCTTATCATTACAAGGTCGACCTCAGAACTTTGTTCAGTTTTACTCGGTGACGGATAATGGAAGGAAGGGCAGGCAACTGGTCGCCTTCATTTAAATAAACAAATAAAAAATAAGATAAACTCTCAGGAATAGATAAATAATAACAAAAAAATTGTAAAGTGGAGAAAGCGAGAGCGCGCGAATGCACTCAAGCAAACACAAACAGCACAGCACGATGCGTATTTTTTTAAAAAATTGACAAAATAAATCAAAAATAAAAATAAGTGGAAAAGGCGAAGTGCGCGAGCACACAGGAGCGAAGACAAGCAGCGCAGCTTGATGCGTAGTAAAAAAAATAATAAATAGACAACTGGTCGACCTCATTAGAAATAAAAACCCAAAAGATTAGATAGACAAACAAACAAACACATAAATGTGGAGAGAAGGGCAGTGCGCGCAGGAGCAAAGGTAAACAGCAGACAGACCTGAATCCTTATCTTTACAAGGTCGACCTCAGAACTTTGTTCAGTTTGTCTCGGTGACGGATAATGGAAGGAAGGGCAAGCAACTGGTCGACTTCATTTAAATAAACAAATAAAATATAAGATAAACTCTCAGGAATAGATAAATAATATCCAAAAAATTGTAAAGTGGAGAAAGCGAGAGCGCACGAATGCACTCAAGCAAACACAAACGGCACAGCACGATGCGTATTTTTTTTATATTGACAAAATAAATCAAAAATAAATAAAAAATAACAATAAGTGGAAAAGGCGAGAGTGAGCGAGCACACAGGAGCAAAGACAAGCAGCGCAGCTTGATGCGTAGTAAAAAAAATAATAAATAGACAAGTGGTCGACCTCATTAGAAATAAAAACCCAAAAGATTAGATAGACAAACAAACAAACACATAAATGTGGAGAGAAGGGCAGTGCGCGCAGGAGCAAAGGTAAACAGCAGACAGACCTGAATCCTTATCTTTACAAGGTCGACCTCAGAACTTTGTTCAGTTTGTCTCGGTGACGGATAATGGAAGGAAGGGCAGGCAACTGGTCGACTTCATTTAAATAAACAAATAAAAAATAAGATAAACTCTCAGGAATAGATAAATAATAACAAAAAAATTGTAAAGTGCACAAAGCGACAGCGCGCGAAAGCACTCAAGCAAACACAAACAGCACAGCACGATGCGTATTTTTTTTAAATTGACAAAATAAATCAAAAATAAATCAAAAATAAAAATAAGTGGAAAAGGCGAGAGTGCGCGAGCACACAGGAGAAAAGACAAGCAGCGCAGCTTGATGCGTAGTAAAAAAAATAATAAATAGACAACTGGTCGACCTCATTAGAAATAAAAACCCAAAAGATTAGATAGACAAACAAACAAACACATAAATGTGGAGAGAAGGGCAGTGTTCGCAGGAGCAAAGGTAAACAGCAGACAGACCTGAATCCTTATCTTTACAAGGTCGAACTCAGAACTTTGTTCAGTTTGTCTCGGTGACGGATAATGGAAGGAAGGGCAGGCAACTGGTCGACTTCATTTAAATAAACAAGTAAAAAATAAGATAAACTCTCAGGAATAGATAAATAATATCCAAAAAATTGTAAAGTGGAGAAAGCGAGAGCGCACGAATGCACTCAAGCAAACACAAACGGCACAGCACGATGCGTATTTTTTTTTATATTGACAAAATAAATCAAAAATAAATAAAAAATAACAATAAGTGGAAAAGGCGAGAGTGCGCGAGCACACAGGAGCAAAGACAAGCAGCGCAGCTTGATGCATAGTAAAAAAAATAATAAATAGACAACTGGTCGACCTCATTAGAAATAAAAACCCAAGAGATTAGATAGACAAACAAACAAACACATAAATGTGGAGAGAAGGGCAGTGCGGGCAGTAGCAAAGGTAAACAGCAGACAGACCTGAATCCTTATCTTTACAAGGTCGACCTCAGAACTTTGTTCAGTTTGTCTCGGTGACGGATAATGGAAGGAAGGGCAGGCAACTGGTCGACTTCATTTAAATAAACAAATAAAAATAATATAAACTCTCAGGAATAGATAAATAATAACAAAAAAATTGTAAAGTGGAGAAAGCGAGAGCGCGCGAATGCACTCAAGCAAACACAAACAGCACAGCACGATGCGTATTTTTTTAAAAAATTGACAAAATAAATAAAAAATAAATCAAAAATAAAAATAAGTGGAAAAGGCGAGAGTGCGCGAGCACACAGGAGCAAAGACAAGCAGCGCAGCTTGATGGGTAGTAAAAAAAATAATAAATAGACAACTGGTCGACCTCATTAGAAATAAAAACCCAAAAGATTAGATGAACAAACCAACAAACACATAAATGTGGAGAGAAGGGCAGTGCGGGCAGGAGCAAAGGTAAACAGCAGACAGACCTGAATCCTTATCTTTACAAGGTCGACCTCAGAACTTTGTTCAGTTTTTCTCGGTGACGGATAATGGAAGGAAGGGCAGGCAACTGGTCGACTTCATTTAAATAAACAAATAAAAATAATATAAACTCTCAGGAATAGATAAATAATAACAAAAAAAATTGTAAAGTGGAGAAAGCGAGAGCGCGCGAATGCACTCAAGCAAACACAAACAGCACAGCACGATGCGTATTTTTTTAAAAAATTGACAAAATAAATCAAAAATAAATCAAAAATAAAAATAAGTGGAAAAGGCGAAGTGCGCGAGCACACAGGAGCAAAGACAAGCAGCGCAGCTTGATGCGTAGTAAAAAAAATAATAAATAGACAACTGGTCGACCTCATTAGAAATAAAAACCCAAAAGATTAGATAGACAAACAAACAAACACATAAATGTGGAGAGAAGGGCAGTGAGCGCAGGAGCAAATGTAAACAGCAGACAGATGTGAATCCTTATCTTTACAAGGTCGACCTCAGAACTTTGTTCAGGTTGTCTCGGTGACGGATAATGGAAGGAAGGGCAGGCAACTGGTCGACTTCATTTAAATAAACAAATAAAAAATAAGATAAACTCTCAGGAATAGATAAATAATAACAAAAAAATTGTAAAGTGGAGAAAGCGAGAGCGCGCGAATGCCCTCAAGCAAACACAAACAGCACAGCACGATGCGTATTTTTTTAAAAAAATTGACAAAATAAATCAAAAATAAATCAAAAATAAAAATAAGTGGAAAAGGCCACAGTGCGCGAGCACACAGGAGCAAAGACAAGCAGCGCAGCTTGATGCGTAGTAAAAAAAAATAATAAATAGACAACTGGTCGAACTCATTAGAAATAAAAACCCAAAAAATTGGATAGACAAAGAAACAAACACATAAATGTGGAGAGAAGGGCAGTGCGCCCAGGAGCAAAGGTAAACAGCAGACAGACCTGAATCCTTATCTTTACAAGGTCGACCTCAGAACTTTGTTCAGATTGTCTCGGTGACGGATAATGGAAGGAAGGGCAGGCAACTGGTCGACTTCATTTAAATAAACAAATAAAAAATAAGATAAACTCTCAGGAATAGATAAATAATATCCAAAAAATTGTAAAGTGGAGAAAGCGAGAGCGCACGAATGCACTCAAGCAAACACAAACGGCACAGCACGATGCGTATTTTTTTATATTGACAAAATAAATCAAAAATAAATGAAAAATAACAATAAGTGGAAAAGGCGAGAGTGCGCGAGCACACAGGCGCAAAGACAAGCAGCGCAGCTTGACGCGTAGTAAAAAAAAATAATAAATAGACAACTGGTCGACCTCATTAGAAATAAAAACCCAAAAGATTAGATAGACAAACCAACAAACACATAAATGTGGAGAGAAGGGCAGTGCGGGCAGGAGCAAAGGTAAACAGCACACAGACCTGAATCCTTATCTTTACAAGGTCGACCTCAGAACTTTGTTCAGTTTGTCTCGGTGACGGATAATGGAAGGAAGGGCAGGCAACTGGTCGACATCATTTAAATAAACAAATAAAAAATAAGTTAAACACTCAGGAATAGATAAATAATAACAAAAAAATTGTAAAGTTCAGAAATCGAGAGCGCTCGAATGCACTCAAGCAAACACAAACAGCACAGCACGATGCGTATTTTTTTTAAATTGACAAAATAAATCAAAAATAAATAAAAAATAACAATAAGTGGAAAAGGCGAGAGTGCGCGTGCACACAGGAGCAAAGACAAGCAGCGCAGCTTGATGCGTAGTAAAAAAAATAATAAATAGACATCTGGTCGACCTCATTAGAAATAAAAACCCAAAAGATTAGATAGACAAACAAACAAACACATAAATTTGGAGAGAAGGGCAGTGAGCGCAGGAGCAAAGGTAAACAGCAGACAGACCTGAATCCTTATCTTTACAAGGTCGACCTCAGAACTTTGTTCAGTTTGTCTCGGTGACGGATAATGGAAGGAAGGGCAGGCAACTGGTCGACTTCATTTAAATAAACAAATAAAAAATAAGATAAACTCTCAGGAATAGATGAATAATAACAAAAAAATTGTAAAGTGCAGAAAGTGAGAGCGCGCGAATGCACTCAAGCAAACACAAACAGCACAGCACGATGCGTATTTTTTTTTAAATTGACAAAATAAATCAAAAATAAATAAAAAATAACAATAAGTGGAAAAGGCGAGAGTGCGCGAGCACACAGGAGCAAAGACAAGCAGCGCAGCTTGATGCGTAGTAAAAAAAATAATAAATAGACAACTGGTCGACCTCATTAGAAATAAAAACCCAAAAGATTAGATAGACAAACAAAGAAACACATAAATGTGGAGTGAAGGGCAGTGCGCGCAGGAGCAAAGGTAAACAGCAGACAGACCTGAATCCTTATCTTTACAAGGTCGACCTCAGAACTTTGTTCAGTTTGTCTCGGTGACGGATAATGGAAGGAAGGGCAAGCAACTGGTCGACTTCATTTAAATAAACAAATAAAATATAAGATAAACTCTCAGGAATAGATAAATAATATCCAAAAAATTGTAAAGTGGAGAAAGCGAGAGCGCACGAATGCACTCAAGCAAACACAAACGGCACAGCACGATGCGTATTTTTTTTATATTGACAAAATAAATCAAAAATAAATAAAAAATAACAATAAGTGGAAAAGGCGAGAGTGAGCGAGCACACAGGAGCAAAGACAAGCAGCGCAGCTTGATGCGTAGTAAAAAAAAATAATAAATAGACAAGTGGTCGACCTCATTAGAAATAAAAACCCAAAAGATTAGATAGACAAACAAACAAACACATAAATGTGGAGAGAAGGGCAGTGCGCGCAGGAGCAAAGGTAAACAGCAGACAGACCTGAATCCTTATCTTTACAAGGTCGACCTCAGAACTTTGTTCAGTTTGTCTCGGTGACGGATAATGGAAGGAAGGGCAGGCAACTGGTCGACTTCATTTAAATAAACAAATAAAAAATAAGATAAACTCTCAGGAATAGATAAATAATATCCAAAAAATTGTAAAGTGGAGAAAGCGAGAGCGCACGAATGCACTCAAGCAAACACAAACGGCACAGCCCGATGCGTATTTTTTTATATTGACAAAATAAATCAAAAATAAATAAAAAATAACAATAAGTGGAAAAGGCGAGAGTGTGCGAGCACACAGGAGCAAAGACAAGCAGCGCAGCTTGATGCGTAGTAAAAAAAATAATAAATAGACAACTGGTCGACCTCATTAGAAATAAAAACCCAAAAGATTAGATAGACAAACAAACAAACACATAAATGTGGAGAGAAGGGCAGTGCGCGCAGGAGCAAAGGTAAACAGCAGACAGACCTGAATCCTTATCTTTACAAGGTCGACCTCAGAACTTTGTTCAGTTTGTCTCGGTGACGGATAATGGAAGGAAGGGCAGGCAACTGGTCGACTTCATTTAAATAAACAAATAAAAATTAAGATAAACTCTCAGGAATAGATAAATAATAACAAAAAAATTGTAAAGTGCAGAAAGTGAGAGAGCGCGAATGCACTCAAGCAAACACAAACAGCACAGCACGATGCGTTTTTTTTTAAAGTGACAAAATAAATCAAAAATAAATCAAAAATAAAAATAAGTGTAAAAGGCGAGAGTGCGCGAGCACACAGGAGCAAAGACAAGCAGCGCAGCTTGATGCGTAGTAAAAAAAATAATAAATAAACAACTGGTCGACCTCATTAGAAATAAAAACCCAAAAGATTAGATAGACAAACAAAGAAACACATAAATGTGGAGTGAAGGGCAGTGCGCGCAGGAACAAAGGTAAACAGCAGACAGACCTGATTCCTTATCTTTACAAGGTCGACCCCAGAACTTTGTTCAGTTTGTCTCGGTGACGGATAATGGAAGGAACGGCAGGCAACTGGTCGACTTCATTTAAATAAACAAATAAAAAATAAGATAAACTCTCAGGAATAGATAAATAATAACAAAAAAATTGTAAAGTGGAGAAAGCGAGAGCGCGCGAATGCACTCAAGCAAACACAAACAGCACAGCACGATGGGTATTTTTTTTTTAAAATTGACAAAATAAATCAAAAATAAATCAAAAATAAAAATAAGTGGAAAAAGCGAGAGTGCGCAAGCACACAGGAGCAAAGACAAGCAGCGCAGCTTGATGCGTAGTAAAAAAAATAATAAATAGACAACTGGTCGACCTCATTAGAAATAAAAACCCAAAAGATTAGATAGACAAACCAACAAACAAATAAATGTGGAGAGAAGGGCAGTGCGGGCAGTAGCAAAGGTAAACAGCAGACAGACCTGAATCCTAATCTTTACAAGGTCGACCTCAGAACTTTGTTCAGTTTGTCTCGGTGACGGATAATGGAAGGAAGGGCAGGCAACTGGTCGACTTCATTTAAATAAACAAATAAAAATAATATAAACTCTCAGGAATAGATAAATAATAACAAAAAAATTGTAAAGTGGAGAAAGCGAGAGCGCGCGAATGCACTCAAGCAAACACAAACAGCACAGCACGATGCGTATTTTTTTTTTAAAATTGACAAAATAAATAAAAAATAAATCAAAAATAAAAATAAGTGGAAAAGGCGAGAGTGCGCGATCACACAGGCGCAAAGACAAGCAGCGCAGCTTGATGCGTAGTAAAAAAAATAATAAATAGACAACTGGTCGACCTCATTAGAAATAAAAACCCAAAAGATTAGATAAACAAACCAACAAACACATAAATGTGGAGAGAAGGGCAGTGTGGGCAGGAGCAAAGGTAAACAGCAGACAGACCTGAATCCTTATCTTTACAAGGTCGACCTCAGAACTTTGTTCAGTTTTTCTCGGTGACGGATAATGGAAGGAAGGGCAGGCAACTGGTCGACTTCATTTAAATAAACAAATAAAAATAATATAAACTCTCAGGAATAGATAAATAATAACAAAAAAATTGTAAAGTGGAGAAAGCGAGAGCGCGCGAATGCACTCATGCAAACACAAACAGCACAGCACGATGCGTATTTTTTTTTAAATTGACAAAATAAATCAAAAATAAATCAAAAATAAAAATAAGTGGAAAAGGCGAGAGTGCGCGAGCACACAGGAGCAAAGACAAGCAGCGAAGCTTGATGCGTAGTAAAGAAAATAATAAATAGACAACTGGTCGACCTCATTAGAAAAAAAACCCAAAAGATTAGATAGACAAACAAACAAACACATAAATGTGGAGAGAAGGGCAGTGCGCTCAGGAGCAAAGGTAAACAGCAGACAGACCTGAATCCTTATCTTTACAAGGTCGACCTCAGAACTTTGTTCAGTTTGTCTCGGTGACGGATAATGGAAGGAAGGGCAGGCAACTGGTCGACTTCATTTAAATAAACAAATAAAAAATAAGATAAACTCTCAGGAATAGATAAATAATAACAAAAAAATTGTAAAGTGGAGAAAGCGAGAGCGCGCGAATGCACTCAAGCAAACACAAACAGCACAGCACGATGCTTATTTTTTTTTAAATTGACAAAATAAATCAAAAATAAATCAAAAATAAAAATAAGTGGAAAAGGCGAAGTGCGCGAGCACACAGGAGCAAAGACAAGCAGCGCAGCTTGATGCGTAGTAAAAAAAATAAAAAATAGACAACTGGTCGACCTCATTAGAAATAAAAACCCAAAAGATTAGATAAACAAACCAACAAACACATAAATGTGGAGAGAAGGGCAGTGCGGGCAGGAGCAAAGGTAAACAGCAGACAGACCTGAATCCTTATCATTACAAGGTCGACCTCAGAACTTTGTTCAGTTTTTCTCGGTGACGGATAATGGAAGGAAGGGCAGGCAACTGGTCGACTTCATTTAAATAAACAAATAAAAATAATATAAACTCTCAGGAATAGATAAATAATAACAAAAAAAATTGTAAAGTGGAGAAAGCGAGAGCGCGCGAATGCACTCAAGCAAACACAAACAGCACAGCACGATGCGTATTTTTTTAAAAAATTGACATAATAAATCAAAAATAAATCAAAAATAAAAATAAGTGGAAAAGGTGAGACTGCACGAGCACACAGGAGCAAAGACAAGCAGCGCAGCTTGATGCGTAGTAAAAAAAATAATAAATAGACAACTGGTCGACCTCATTAGAAATAAAAACCCAAATGATTAGATAGACAAACAAACAAACACATAAATGTGGAGAGAAGGGCAGTGAGCGCAGGAGGAAATGTAAACAGCAGACAGACCTGAATCCTTATCTTTACAAGGTCGACCTCAGAACTTTGTTCAGGTTGTGTCGGTGACGGATAATGGAAGGAAGGGCAGGCAACTGGTCGACTTCATTTAAATAAACAAATAAAAAATAAGATAAACTCTCAGGAATAGATAAATGATAACAAAAAAATTGTAAAGTGGAGAAAGCGAGAGCGCGCGAATGCACTCAAGCAAACACAAACAGCACAGCACGATGCGTATTTTTTTAAAAAAATTGACAAAATAAATCAAAAATAAATCAAAAATAAAAATAAGTGGAAAAGGCGAGAGTGCGCGAGCACACAGGAGCAAAGACAAGCAGCGCAGTTTGATGCGTAGTAAAAAAAGTAATAAATAGACAACTGGTCGACCTCATTAGAAATAAAAACCCAAAAGATTAGATAGACAAACAAACAAACACATAAATGTGGAGAGAAGGGCAGTGCGCGCAGGAGCAAAGGTAAACAACAGACAGACCTGAATCCTTATCTTTACAAGGTCGACCTCAGAACTTTGTTCAGTTTGTCTCGGTGACGGATAATGGAAGGAAGGGCAAGCAACTGGTCGACTTCATTTAAATAAACATATAAAAAATAAGATAAACTCTCAGGAATAGATAAATAATATCCAAAAAATTGTATAGTGGAGAAAGCGAGAGCGCACGAATGCACTCAAGCAAACACAAACGGCACAGCACGATGCGTATTTTTTTTATATTGACAAAATAAATCAAAAATAAATAAAAAATAACAATAAGTGGAAAAGGCGAGAGTGAGCGAGCACACAGGAGCAAAGACAAGCAGCGCAGCTTGATGCGTAGTAAAAAAAATAATAAATAGACAAGTGGTCGACCTCATTAGAAATAAAAACCCAAAAGATTAGATAGACAAACAAACAAACACATAAATGTGGAGAGAAGGGCAGTGCGCGCAGGAGCAAAGGTAAACAGCAGACAGACCTGAATCCTTATCTTTACAAGGTCGACCTCAGAACTTTGTTCAGTTTGTCTCGGTGACGGATAATGGAAGGAAGGGCAGGCAACTGGTCGACTTCATTTAAATAAACAAATAAAAAATAAGATAAACTCTCAGGAATAGATAAATAATAACAAAAAAATTGTAAAGTGGAGAAAGCGAGAGCGCGCGAATGCACTCAAGCAAACACAAACAACACAGCACGATGCGTATTTTTTTTAATTGACAAAATAAATCAAAAATAAATCAAAAATAAAAATAAGTGGAAAAGGCGAGAGTGCGCGAGCACACAGGAGCAAAGACAAGAAGCGCACCTTGATGCGTAGTAAAAAAAATAATAAATAGACAACTGGTCGACCTCATTAGAAATAAAAACCCAAAAGATTAGATAGACAAACCAACAAACACATAAATGTGGAGAGAAGGGCAGTGCGGGCAGGAGCAAAGGTAAACAGCAGACAGACCTGAATCCTTATCTTTACAAGGTCGACCTCAGAACTTTGTTCAGTTTGTCTCGGTGACGGATAATGGAAGGAAGGGCAGGCAACTGGTCGACTTCATGTAAATAAACAAATAAAAATAATATAAACTCTCAGGAATAGATAAATAATAACAAAAAAATTGTAAAGTGGAGAAAGCGAGAGCGCGCGAATGCACTCAAGCAAACACAAACAGCACAGCACGATGCGTAATTTTTTTTTAAATTGACAAAATAAATCAAAAATAAATCAAAAATAAAAATAAGTGGAAAAGGCGAGAGTGCGCGAGCACACAGGAGCAAAGACAAGCAGCGCAGCTTGATGCGTACTAAAAAAAATAATAAATAGACAACTGGTCGACCTCATTAGAAATAAAAACCCAAAAGATTAGATAGACAAACAAACTAACACATAAATGTGGAGAGAAGGACAGTGCGCGCAGGAGCAAATGTAAACAGCAGACAGACCTGAATCCTTATCTTTACAAGGTCGACCTCAGAACTTTGTTCAGTTTGTCTCGGTGACGGATAATGGAAGGAAGGGCAGGCAACTGCTCGACTTCATTTAAATAAACAAATAAAAAATGAGATAAACTCTCAGGAATAGATAAATAATAACAAAAAAATTGTAAAGTGGAGAAAGCGAGAGCGCCCGAATGAACTCAAGCAAACACAAACAGCACAGCACGATGCGTATTTTTTTTAAAAATTGACAAAATAAATCACAAATAAAAATAAGTGGAAAAGACGAGAGTGCGCGAGCACACAGGAGCAAAGACAAGCAGCGCAGCTTGATGCGTAGTAAAAAAAATAATAAATAGAAAACTGGTCGAACTCATTAGAAATAAAAACCCAAAAGATTAGATAGACAAACAAACAAAAACATAAATGTGGAGAGAAGGGCAGTGCGGGCAGGAGCAAAGGTAAACAACAGACAGACCTGAATCCTTATCTTTACAAGGTCGACCTCAGAAATTTGTTCAGTTTGTCTTGGTGACGGATAATGGAAGGAAGGGCAGGCAACTTGTCGACTTCATTTAAATAAACAATTAAAAAATAAGATAAACTCTCAGGAATAGATAAATAATAACAAAAAAATTGTAAAGTGGAGAAAGCGAGAGCGCGCGAATGCACTCAAGCAAACACAAACAGCACAGCACGATGCGTATTTTTTTTAAATTGACAAAATAAATCAAAAATAAATCAAAAATAAAAATAAGTGGAAAAGGCGAGAGTGCGCGAGCACACAGGAGCAAAGACAAGCAGCGCAGCTTGATGCGTAGTAAAAAAAAAATAAATAGACAACTGGTCGACCTCATTAGAAATAAAAACCCAAAAGATTAGATAGACAAACAAACAAACACATAAATGTGGAGAGATGGGCAGTGCGCGCAGGAGCAAAGGTAAACAGCAAACAGACCTGAATCCTTATCTTTACAAGGTCGACCTCAGAACTTTGTTCAGTTTGTCTCGGTGACGGATAATGGAAGGAAGGGCAGGCAACTGGTCGACTTCATTGAAATAAACAAATAAAAAATAAGATAAACTCTCAGGAATAGATAAATAATAACCAAAAAATTGTAAAGTGGAGAAAGCGAGAGCGCGCGAATGCACTCAAGCAAACACAAACAGCACAGCACGATGCGTATTTTTTTTTATATTGACAAAATAAATAAAAAATAAATCAAAAATAACAATAAGTGGAAAAGGCGAGAGTGTGCGAGCACACAGGAGCAAAGACAAGCAGCGCAGCTTGATGCGCAGCAAAAAAAATAATAAATAGACCACTGGTCGACCTCATTAGAAATAAAAACGCAAAAGATTAGATACACAAACAAACAAACACATAAATGTGGAGAGAAGGGCAGTGCGCTCAGGAGCAAAGGTAAACAGCAGACAGACCTGAATCCTTATCTTTACAAGGTCGACCTCAGAACTTTGTTCAGTTTGTCTCGGTGACGGATAATGGAAGGAAGGGCAGGCAACTGGTCGACTTCATTTAAATAAACAAATAAAAAATAAGATAAACTCTCAGGAATAGATAAATAATAACAAAAAAATTGTAAAGTGGAGAAAGCGAGAGCGCGCGAATGCACTCAAGCAAACACAAACAGCACAGCACGATGCGTATTTTTTTTTTAAAATTGACAAAATAAATCAAAAATAAATCAAAAATAAAAATAAGTGGAAAAGGGCTGGGGATATAGCCTAGTGGCAAGAGTGCCTGCCTCGGATACACGAGGCCCTAGGTTCGATTCCCCAGCACCACATATACAGAAAACGGCCAGAAGCGGCGCTGTGTCTCAAGTGGCAGAGTGCTAGCCTTGAGCGGGAAGAACCCAGGGACGGTGCTCCGGCCCTGAGTCCAAGGCCCAGGACTGGCCAAAAAAAAAAAAAAAAACAAAAACAAAAATAAGTGGAAAAGGCGAGAGTGCGCGAGCACACAGGAGCAAAGACAAGCAGCGCAGCTTGATGCGTAGTAAAAAAAATAATAAATAGACAACTGGTCGACCTCATTAGAAATAAAAACCCAAAAGATTAGATAGACAAACCAACAAACACATAAATGTGGAGAGAAGGGCAGTGCGCGCAGGAGCAAAGGTAAACAGCAGACAGACCTGAATCCTTATCTTTACAAGGTCGACCTCAGAACTTTGTTCAGTTTGTCTCGGTGACGGATAATGGAAGGAAGGGCAGGCAACTGGTCGACTTCATTTAAATAAACAAATAAAAAATAAGATAAACTCTCAGGAATAGATAAATAATAACAAAAAAATTGTAAAGTGCAGAAAGCGAGAGCGCGCGAATGCACTCAAGCAAACACAAACAGCACAGCACGATGCGTATGTTTTTTTTTAAATTGACAAAATAAATCAAAAATAAATCAAAAATAAAAATAAGTGGAAAAGGCGAGAGTGCGCGAGCACACAGGAGCAAAGACAAGCAGCGCAGCTTGATGCGTAGTAAAAAAAATAATAAATAGACAACTGGTCGACCTCATTAGAAATAAAAACCCAAAAGATTAGATAGACAAACAAACAAACACATAAATGTGGAGAGAAGGGCAGTGCGCGCAGGAGCAAAGGTAAACAGCAGACAGACCTGAATCCTTATCTTTACAAGGTCGACCTCAGAACTTTGTTCAGTTTGTCTCGGTGAGGGATAATGGAAGGAAGGGCAGGCAACTGGTCGACTTCATTTAAATAAACAAATAAAAAATAAGTTAAACTCTCAGGAATAGATAAATAATAACAAAAAAATTGTAAAGTTCAGAAAGCGAGAGCGCGGGAATGCACTCAAGCAAACACAAATAGCACAGCACGATGCGTATTTTTTTTAAAATTGACAAAATAAATCAAAAATAAATAAAAAATAAAAATAAGTGGAAAAGGCGAGAGTGCACGAGCACACAGGAGCAAAGTCAAGCAGCGCAGCTTGATGCGTAGTAAAAATAAATAATAAATAGACAACTGGTCGACCTCATTAGAAATAAAAACCCAAAAGATTAGATAGACAAACAAACAAACACATAAATGTGGAGAGAAGGGCAGTGCGCACAGGAGCAAAGGTAAACAGCAGACAGACCTGAATCCTTATCTTTACAAGGTCGACCTCAGAACTTTGTTCAGTTTGTCTCGGTGAGGGATAATGGAAGGAAGGGCAGGCAACTGGTCGACTTCATTTAAATAAACAAATAAAAAATAAGATAAACTCTCAGGAATAGATAAATAATAACAAAAAAATTGTAAAGTGGAGAAAGCGAGAGCGCGCGAATGCACTCAAGCAAACACAAACAGCACAGCACGATGCGTATTTTTTTATATTGACAAAATAAATCAAAAATAAATCAAAAATAACAATATGTGGAAAAGGCGAGAGTGCGCGAGCACACAGGAGCAAAGACAAGCAGCACAGCTTGATTCGTAGTAAAAAAAATAATAAATAGACAAGTGGTCGACCTCATTAGAAATAAAAACCCAAAAGATTAGATAGACAAACAAACAAACACATAAATGTGGAGAGAAGGGCAGTGCGCGCAGGAGCAAAGGTAAACAGCAGACAGACCTGAATCCTTATCTTTACAAGGTCGACCTCAGAACTTTGTTCAGTTTGTCTCGGTGACAGATAATGGAAGGAAGGGCAGGCAACTGGTCGACTTCATTTAAATAAACAAATAAAAAACAATATAAACTCTCAGGAATAGATAAATAATAACAAAAAAATTGTAAAGTGGAGAAAGCGAGAGCACGCGAATGCACTCAAGCAAACACAAACAGCACAGCACGATGCGTATTTTTTTTAAAAATTGACAAAATAAATCAAAAATAAATCAAAAATAAAAATAAGTGGAAAAGGCGAGAGTGCGCGAGCACACAGGAGCAAAGATAAGCAGCGCAGCTTGATGCGTAGTAAAAAAAATAATAAATAGACAACTGGTCGACCTCATTAGAAATAAAAACCCAAAAGATTAGATAGACAAACAAACAAACACATAAATGTGGAGAGAAGGGCAGTGAGCGCAGGAGCAAATGTAAACAGCAGACAGACCTGAATCCTTATCTTTACAAGGGTGACCTCAGAACTTTGTTCAGTTTGTCTCGGTGACGGATAATGGAAGGAAGGGCAGGCAACTGGTCGACTTCATTTAAATAACCAAAAAAAAAATAAGATAAACTCTCAGGAATAGATAAATAATAACAAAAAAATTGTAAAGTGGAGAAAGCGAGAGCGCGCGAATGCACTCAAGCAAACACAAACAGCACAGCACGATGCGTATTTTTTTTTAAATTGACAAAATAAATCAAAAATAAATCAAAAATAAAAATAAGTGGAAAAGGCGAGAGTGCGCGGGCACACAGGCGCAAAGACAAGCAGCGCAGCTTGATGCGTAGTAAAAAAAATAATAAATAGACAACTGGTCGACCTCATTAGAAATAAAAACCCAAAAGATTAGATAGACAAACCAACAAACACATAAATGTGGAGAGAAGGGCAGTGCGGGCAGGAGCAAAGGTAAACAGCACACAGACCTGAATCCTTATCTTTACAAGGTCGACCTTAGAACTTTGTTCAGTTTGTCTCGGTGACGGATAATGGAAGGAAGGGCAGGCAACTGGTCGACATCATTTAAATAAACAAATAAAAAATAAGTTAAACACTCAGGAATAGATAAATAATAACAAAAAAATTGTAAAGTTCAGAAATCGAGAGCGCTCGAATGCACTCAAGCTAACACAAACAGCACAGCACGATGCGTATTTTTTTTAAATTGACAAAATAAATCAAAAATAAATCAAAAATAAAAATAAGTGGAAAAGGCGAGAGTGCGCGAGCACACAGGAGCAAAGACAAGCAGCGCAGCTTGATGCGTAGTAAAAAAAATAATAAATAGACAACTGGTCGACCTCATTAGAAATAAAAACCCAAAAGATTAGATAGAGAAACAAACAAACACATAAATGTGGAGAGAAGGGCAGTGAGCGCAGGAGCAAATGTAAACAGCAGACAGACCTGAATCCTTATCTTTACAAGGTCGACCACAAAACTTTGTTCAGTTTGTCTCGGTGAAGGATAATGGAAGGAAGGGCAGGCAACTGGTCGACTTCATTTAAATAAACAAATAAAAAATAAGATAAACTCTCATGAATAGATAAATAATAACAAAAAAATTGTAAAGTGGAGAAAGCGAGAGCGCGCGAATGCACTCAAGCAAACACAAACAGCACAGCACGATGCGTATTTTTTTTTAAAAATTGACAAAATAAATCAAAAATAAATCAAAAATAAAAATAACTGGAAAAGGCGAGAGTGCGCGAGCACACAGGAGCAAAGACAAGCAGCGCAGCTTGATGCGTAGTAAAAAAAAATAATAAATAGACAACTGGTCGACCTCATTAGAAATAAAAACCCAAAAGATTGGATAGACAAACAAACAAACACATAAATGTGGAGAGAAGGGCAGTGCGCGCAGGAGCAAAGGTAAACAGCAGACAGACCTGAATCCTTATCTTTACAAGGTCGACCTCAGAACTTTGTTCAGTTTGTCTCGGTGACGGATAATGGAAGGAAGGGCAGGCAACTGGTCGACTTCATTTAAATAAACAAATAAAAAATAAGATAAACTCTCAGGAATAGATAAATAATATCCAAAAAATTGTAAAGTGGAGAAAGCGAGAGCGCACGAATGGACTCAAGCAAACACAAACGGCACAGCACGATGCGTATTTTTTTTATATTGACAAAATAAATCAAAAATAAATAAAAAATAACAATAAGTGGAAAAGGCGAGAGTGCGCGAGCACTCAGGAGCAAAGACAAGCAGCGAAGCTTGATGCGTAGTAAAAAAAATAATAAATAGACAACTGGTCGACCTCATTAGAAATAAAAACCCAAAAGATTAGATAGACAAACAAACAAACACATAAATGTGGAGAGAAGGGCAGTGCGCGCAGGAGCAAAGGTAAACAGCAGACAGACCTGAATCCTTATCTTTACAAGGTCGACCTCAGAACTTTGTTCAGTTTGTCTCGGTGACGGATAATGGAAGGAAGGGCAGGCAACTGGTCGACTTCATTTAAATAAACAAATAAAAATTAAGATAAACTCTCAGGAATAGATAAATAATAACAAAAAAATTGTAAAGTGCAGAAAGTGAGAGCGCGCGAATGCACTCAAGCAAACACAAACAGCACAGCAAGATGCGTTTTTTTTTTAAATTGACAAAATAAATCAAAAATAAATCAAAAATAAAAATAAGTGTAAAAGGCGAGAGTGCGCGAGCACACAGGAGCAAAGACAAGCAGCGCACCTTGATGCGTAGTAAAAAAAATAATAAATAAACAACTGGTCGACCTCATTAGAAATAAAAACCCAAAAGATTAGATAGACAAACAAAGAAACACATAAATGTGGAGTGAAGGGCAGTGCGCGCAGGAACAAAGGTAAACAGCAGACAGACCTGATTCCTTATCTTTACAAGGTCGACCCCAGAACTTTGTTCAGTTTGTCTCGGTGACGGATAATGGAAGGAAGGGCAGGCAACTGGTCGACTTCATTTAAATAAACAAATAAAAATAATATAAACTCTCAGGAATAGATAAATAATAACAAAAAAATTGTAAAGTGGAGAAAGCGAGAGCGCGCGAATGCACTCAAGCAAACACAAACAGCACAGCACGATGCGTATTTTTTTTTTTAAATTGACAAAATAAATAAAAAATAAATCAAAAATAAAAATAAGTGGAAAAGGCGAGAGTGCGCGAGCACACAGGCGCAAAGACAAGCAGCGCAGCTTGATGCGTAGTAAAAAAAATAATAAATAGACAACTGGTCGACCTCATTAGAAATAAAAACCCAAAAGATTAGATAAACAAACCAACAAACACATAAATGTGGAGAGAAGGGCAGTGCGGACAGGAGCAAAGGTAAACAGCAGACAGACCTGAATCCTTATCTTTACAAGGTCGACCTCAGAACTTTGTTCAGTTTTTCTCGGTGACGGATAATGGAAGGAAGGGCAGGCAACTGGTCGACTTCATTTAAATAAACAAATAAAAATAATATAAACTCTCAGGAATAGATAAATAATAACAAAAAATTGTAAAGTGGAGAAAGCGAGAGCGCGCGAATGCACTCATGCAAACACAAACAGCACAGCACGATGCGTATTTTTTTTTAAATTGACAAAATAAATCAAAAATAAATCAAAAATAAAAATAAGTGGAAAAGGCGAGTGTGCGCGAGCACATAGGAGCAAAGACAAGCAGCGAAGCTTGATGCGTAGTAAAGAAAATAATAAATAGACAACTGGTCGACCTCATTAGAAAAAAAACCCAAAAGATTAGATAGACAAACAAACAAACACATAAATGTGGAGAGAAGGGCAGTGCGCTCAGGAGCAAAGGTAAACAGCAGACAGACCTGAATCTTTATCTTTACAAGGTCGACCTCAGAACTTTGTTCAGTTTGTCTCGGTGACGGATAATGGAAGGAAGGGCAGGCAACTGGTCGACTTCATTTAAATAAACAAATAAAAAATAAGATAAACTCTCAGGAATAGATAAATAATAACAAAAAAATTGTAAAGTGGAGAAAGCGAGAGCGCGCGAATGCACTCAAGCAAACACAAACAGCACAGCACGATGCTTATTTTTTTTTAAATTGACAAAATAAATCAAAAATAAATCAAAAATAAAAATAAGTGGAAAAGGCGAGAGTGCGCGAGCACACAGGAGCAAAGACAAGCAGCGCAGCTTGACGCGTAGTAAAAAAAAAATAATAAATAGACAACTGGTCGACCTCATTAGAAAAAAAACCCAAAATATTAGATAGACAAACCAACAAACACATAAATGTGGAGAGAAGGGCAGTGCGGGCAGGAGCAAAGGTAAACAGCATACAGACCTGAATCCTTATCTTTACAAGGTCGACCTCAGAACTTTGTTCAGTTTTTCTCGGTGACGGATAATGGAAGGAAGGGCAGGAAACTGGTCGACTTCATTTAAATAAACAAATAAAAAATAATATAAACTCTCAGGAGTAGATAAATAATAACAAAAAAATTGTAAAGTGGAGAAAGCGAGAGCGCGCGAATGCACTCAGGCAAACACAAACAGCACAGCAGGATGCGTATTTTTTTAAAAAATTGACAAAATAAATCAAAAATAAATCAAAAATAAAAATAAGTGGAAAAGGCGAAGTGCGCGAGCACACAGGAGCAAAGACAAGCAGCGCAGCTTGATGCGTAGTAAAAAAAATAATAAATAGACAACTGGTCGACCTCATTAGAAATAAAAACCCAAAAGATTAGATAAACAAACCAACAAACACATAAATGTGGAGAGAAGGGCAGTGCGGGCAGGAGCAAAGGTAAACAGCAGACAGACCTGAATCCTTATCATTACAAGGTCGACCTCAGAACTTTGTTCAGTTTTTCTCGGTGACGGATAATGGAAGGAAGGGCAGGCAACTGGTCGACTTCATTTAAATAAACAAATAAAAATAATATAAACTCTCAGGAATAGATAAATAATAACAAAAAAATTGTAAAGTGGAGAAAGCGAGAGCGCGCGAATGCACTCAAGCAAACACAAACAGCACAGCACGATGCGTATTTTTTTAAAAAATTGACAAAATAAATCAAAAATAAATCAAAAATAAAAATAAGTGGAAAAGGCGAAGTGCGCGAGCACACAGGAGCAAAGACAAGCAGCGCAGCTTGATGCGTAGTAAAAAAAATAATAAATAGACAACTGCTCGACCTCATTAGAAATAAAAACCCAAAAGATTAGATAGACAAACAAACAAACACATAAATGTGGAGAGAAGGGCAGTGAGCGCAGGAGCAAAGGTAAACAGCAGACAGACCTGAATCCTTATCTTTACAAGGTCGACCTCAGAACTTTGTTCAGTTTGTCTCGGTGACGGATAATGGAAGGAAGGGCAGGCAACTGGTCGACTTCATTTAAATAAACAAATGAAAAATAAGATAAACTCTCAGGAATAGATAAATAATAACAAAAAAATTGTAAAGTGGAGAAAGCGAGAGCGCGCGAATGCACTCAAGCAAACACAAACAGCACAGCACGATGCGTATTTTTTTAAAATTGACAAAATAAATCAAAAATAAATCAAAAATAAAAATAAGTGGAAAACGCGAGTGTGCGCGAGCACACAGGAGCAAAGACAAGCAGCGAAGCTTGATGCGTAGTAACGAAAATAATAAATAGACAACTGGTCGACCTCATTAGAAAAAAAAACCAAAAGATTAGATAGACAAACAAACACATAAATGTGGAGAGAAGGGCAGTGCGCGCAGGAGCAAAGGTAAACAGCAGACAGACCTGAATCCTTATCTTTACAAGGTCGACCTCAGAACTTTGTTCAGTTTTTCTCGGTGACGGATAATGGAAGGAAGGGCAGGCAACTGGTCGACTTCATTTAAATAAACAAATAAAAAATAATATAAACTCTCAGGAATAGATAAATAATAACAAAAAAATTGTAAAGTGGAGAAAGCGAGAGCGCGCGAATGCACTCAAGCAAACACAAACAGCACAGCAGGATGCGTATTTTTTTAAAAAATTGACACAATAAATCAAAAATAAATCAAAAATAAAAATAAGTGGAAAAGGCGAAGTGCGCGAGCACACAGGAGCAAAGACAAGCAGCGCAGCTTGATGCGTAGTAAAAAAAATAATAAATAGACAACTGGTCGACCTCATTAGAAATAAAAACCCAAAAGATTAGATAGACAAACAAACAAACACATAAATGTGGAGAGAAGGGCAGTGAGCGCAGGAGGAAATGTAAACAGCAGACAGACCTGAATCCTTATCTTTACAAGGTCGACCTAAGAACTTTGTTCAGGTTGTGTCGGTGACGGATAATGGAAGGAAGGGCAGGCAACTGGTCGACTTCATTTA
This sequence comes from Perognathus longimembris pacificus, assembly GCF_023159225.1. Taxonomy (NCBI): domain Eukaryota; kingdom Metazoa; phylum Chordata; class Mammalia; order Rodentia; family Heteromyidae; genus Perognathus; species Perognathus longimembris. Next base: position 10,585 of record NW_025958488.1, on the reverse strand, counting down.
AATAAACAAATAAAAAATAAGATAAACTCTCAGGAATAGATAAATGATAACAAAAAAATTGTAAAGTGGAGAAAGCGAGAGCGCGCGAATGCACTCAAGCAAACACAAACAGCACAGCACGATGCGTATTTTTTTTAAAAAATTGACAAAATAAATCAAAAATAAATCAAAAATAAAAATAAGTGGAAAAGGCGAGAGTGCGCGAGCACACAGGAGCAAAGACAAGCAGCGCAGCTTGATGCGTAGTAAAAAAAGTAATAAATAGACAACTGGTCGACCTCATTAGAAATAAAAACCCAAAAGATTAGATAGACAAACAAACAAACACATAAATGTGGAGAGAAGGGCAGTGCGCGCAGGAGCAAAGGTAAACAGCAGACAGACCTGAATCCTTATCTTTACAAGGTCGACCTCAGAACTTTGTTCAGTTTGTCTCGGTGACGGATAATGGAAGGCAGGGCAAGCCACTGGTCGACTTCATTTAAATAAACAAATAAAAAATAAGATAAACTCTCAGGAATAGATAAATAATATCCAAAAAATTGTAAAGTGGAGAAAGCGAGAGCGCACGAATGCACTCAAGCAAACACAAACGGCACAGCACGATGCGTATTTTTTTTTATATTGACAAAATAAATCAAAAATAAATAAAAAATAACAATAAGTGGAAAAGGCGAGAGTGAGCGAGCACACAGGAGCAAAGACAAGCAGCGCAGCTTGATGCGTAGTAAAAAAATAATAAATAGACAAGTGGTCGACCTCATTAGAAATAAAAACCCAAAAGATTAGATAGACAAACAAACAAACACATAAATGTGGAGAGAAGGGCAGTGCGCGCAGGAGCAAAGGTAAACAGCAGACAGACCTGAATCCTTATCTTTACAAGGTCGACCTCAGAACTTTGTTCAGTTTGTCTCGGTGACGGATAATGGAAGGAAGGGCAGGCAACTGGTCGACTTCATTTAAATAAACAAATAAAAAATAAGATAAACTCTCAGGAATAGATAAATAATAACAAAAAAATTGTAAAGTGGAGAAAGCGAGAGCGCGCGAATGCACTCAAGCAAACACAAACAACACAGCACGATGCGTATTTTTTTAATTGACAAAATAAATCAAAAATAAATCAAAAATAAAAATAAGTGGAAAAGGCGAGAGTGCGCGAGCACACAGGAGCAAAGACAAGAAGCGCTCCTTGATGCGTAGTAAAAAAAATAATAAATAGACAACTGGTCGACCTCATTAGAAATAAAAACCCAAAAGATTAGATAGACAAACCAACAAACACATAAATGTGGAGAGAAGGGCAGTGCGGGCAGGAGCAAAGGTAAACAGCAGACAGACCTGAATCCTTATCTTTACAAGGTCGACCTCAGAACTTTGTTCAGTTTGTCTCGGTGACGGATAATGGAAGGAAGGGCAGGCAACTGGTCGACTTCATTTAAATAAACAAATAAAAATAATATAAACTCTCAGGAATAGATAAATAATAACAAAAAATTGTAAAGTGGAGAAAGCGAGAGCGCGCGAATGCACTCAAGCAAACACAAACAGCACAGCACGATGCGTAATTTTTTTTTAAATTGACAAAATAAATCAAAAAGAAATCAAAAATAAAAATAAGTGGAAAAGGCGAGAGTGCGCGAGCACACAGGAGCAAAGACAAGCAGCGCAGCTTGATGCGTAGTAAAAAAAATAATAAATAGACAACTGGTCGACCTCATTAGAAATAAAAACCCAAAAGATTAGATAGACAAACAAACTAACACATAAATGTGGAGAGAAGGACAGTGCGCGCAGGAGCAAATGTAAACAGCAGACAGACCTGAATCCTTATCTTTACAAGGTCGACCTCAGAACTTTGTTCAGTTTGTCTCGGTGACGGATAATGGAAGGAAGGGCAGGCAACTGGTCGACTTCATTTAAATAAACAAATAAAAAATAAGATAAACTCTCAGGAATAGATAAATAATAACAAAAAAATTGTAAAGTGGAGAAAGCGAGAGCGCGCGAATGCACTCAAGCAAACACAAACAGCACAGCACGATGCGTATTTTTTTTAAAAATTGACAAAATAAATCAAAAATAAATCAAAAATAAAAATAAGTGGAAAAGGCGAGAGTGCGCGAGCACACAGGAGCAAAGATAAGCAGCGCAGCTTGATGCGTAGTAAAAAAAATAATAAATAGACAACTGGTCGACCTCATTAGAAATAAAAACCCAAAAGATTAGATAGACAAACAAACAAACACATAAATGTGGAGAGAAGGGCAGTGCGCGCAGGAGCAAAGGTAAACAGCAGACAGACCTGAATCCTTATCTTTACAAGGTCGACCTCAGAACTTTGTCAGTTTGTCTCGGTGACGGATAATGGAAGGAAGGGCAGGCAACTGGTCGACTTCATTTAAATAAACAAATAAAAATTAAGATAAACTCTCAGGAATAGATAAATAATAACAAAAAAATTGTAAAGTGCAGAAAGTGAGAGCGCGCGAATGCACTCAAGCAAACACAAACAGCACAGCACGATGCGTTTTTTTTTTAAATTGACAAAATAAATCAAAAATAAATCAAAAATAAAAATAAGTGTAAAAGGCGAGAGTGAGCGAGCACACAGGAGCAAAGACAAGCAGCGCAGCTTGATGCGTAGTAAAAAAAATAATAAATAAACAACTGGTCGACCTCATTAGAAATAAAAACCCAAAAGATTAGATAGACAAACAAAGAAACACATAAATGTGGAGTGAAGGGCAGTGCGCGCAGGAACAAAGGTAAACAGCAGACAGACCTGATTCCTTATCTTTACAAGGTCGACCCCAGAACTTTGTTCAGTTTGTCTCGGTGACGGATAATGGAAGGAACGGCAGGCAACTGGTCGACTTCATTTAAATAAACAAATAAAAAATAAGATAAACTCTCAGGAATAGATAAATAATAACAAAAAAATTGTAAAGTGGAGAAAGCGAGAGCGCGCGAATGCACTCAAGCAAACACAAACAGCACAGCACGATGGGTATTTTTTTTTAAAATTGACAAAATAAATCAAAAATAAATCAAAAATAAAAATAAGTGGAAAAAGCGAGAGTGCGCAAGCACACAGGAGCAAAGACAAGCAGCGCAGCTTGATGCGTAGTAAAAAAAATAATAAATAGACAACTGGTCGACCTCATTAGAAATAAAAACCCAAAAGATTAGATAGACAAACCAACAAACAAATAAATGTGGAGAGAAGGGCAGTGCGGGCAGTAGCAAAGGTAAACAGCAGACAGACCTGAATCCTTATCTTTACAAGGTCGACCTCAGAACTTTGTTCAGTTTGTCTCGGTGACGGATAATGGAAGGAAGGGCAGGCAACTGGTCGACTTCATTTAAATAAACAAATAAAAATAATATAAACTTTCAGGAATAGATAAATAATAACAAAAAAATTGTAAAGTGGAGAAAGCGAGAGCGCGCGAATGCACTCAAGCAAACACAAACAGCACAGCACGATGCGTATTTTTTTTTTAAATTGACAAAATAAATAAAAAATAAATCAAAAATAAAAATAAGTGGAAAAGGCGAGAGTGCGCGAGCACACAGGCGCAAAGACAAGCAGCGCAGCTTGATGCGTAGTAAAAAAAATAATAAATAGACAACTGGTCGACCTCATTAGAAATAAAAACCCAAAAGATTAGATAAACAAACCAACAAACACATAAATGTGGAGAGAAGGGCAGTGCGGGCAGGAGCAAAGGTAAACAGCAGACAGACCTGAATCCTTATCTTTACAAGGTCGACCTCAGAACTTTGTTCAGTTTTTCTCGGTGACGGATAATGGAAGGAAGGGTAGGCAACTGGTCGACTTCATTTAAATAAACAAATAAAAATAATATAAACTCTCAGGAATAGATAAATAATAACAAAAAAATTGTAAAGTGGAGAAAGCGAGAGCGCGCGAATGCACTCATGCAAACACAAACAGCACAGCACGATGCGTATTTTTTTGTAAATTGACAAAATAAATCAAAAATAAATCAAAAATAAAAATAAGTGGAAAAGGCGAGTTTGCGCGAGCACACAGGAGCAAAGACAAGCAGCGAAGCTTGATGCGTAGTAAAGAAAATAATAAATAGACAACTGGTCGACCTCATTAGAAAAAATACCCAAAATATTAGATAGACAAACCAACAAACACATAAATGTGGAGAGAAGGGCAGTGCGGGCAGGAGCAAAGGTAAACAGCAGACAGACCTGAATCCTTATCTTTACAAGGTCGACCTCAGAACTTTGTTCAGTTTTTCTCGGTGACGGATAATGGAAGGAAGGGCAGGAAACTGGTCGACTTCATTTAAATAAACAAATAAAAAATAATATAAACTCTCAGGAGTAGATAAATAATAACAAAAAAATTGTAAAGTGGAGAAAGCGAGAGCGCGCGAATGCACTCAGGCAAACACAAACAGCACAGCAGGATGCGTATTTTTTTAAAAAATTGACAAAATAAATCAAAAATAAATCAAAAATAAAAATAAGTGTAAAAGGCGAGAGTGCGCGAGCACACAGGAGCAAAGACAAGCAGCGCAGCTTGATGCGTAGTAAAAAAAATAATAAATAAACAACTGGTCGACCTCATTAGAAATAAAAACCCAAAAGATTAGATAGACAAACAAAGAAACACATAAATGTGGAGTGAAGGGCAGTGCGCGCAGGAACAAAGGTAAACAGCAGACAGACCTGATTCCTTATCTTTACAAGGTCGACCCCAGAACTTTGTTCAGTTTGTCTCGGTGACGGATAATGGAAGGAACGGCAGGCAACTGGTCGACTTCATTTAAATAAACAAATAAAAAATAAGATAAACTCTCAGGAATAGATAAATAATAACAAAAAAATTGTAAAGTGGAGAAAGCGAGAGCGCGCGAATGCACTCAAGCAAACACAAACAGCAAAGCACGATGGGTATTTTTTTTAAAATTGACAAAATAAATCAAAAATAAATCAAAAATAAAAATAAGTGGAAAAAGCGAGAGTGCGCAAGCACACAGGAGCAAAGACAAGCAGCGCAGCTTGATGCGTAGTAAAAAAAATAATAAATAGACAACTGGTCGACCTCATTAGAAATAAAAACCCAAAAGATTAGATAGACAAACCAACAAACAAATAAATGTGGAGAGAAGGGCAGTGCGGGCAGTAGCAAAGGTAAACAGCAGACAGACCTGAATCCTTATCTTTACAAGGTCGACCTCAGAACTTTGTTCAGTTTGTCTCGGTGACGGATAATGGAAGGAAGGGCAGGCAACTGGTCGACTTCATTTAAATAAACAAATAAAAATAATATAAACTCTCAGGAATAGATAAATAATAACAAAAAAATTGTAAAGTGGAGAAAGCGAGAGCGCGCGAATGCACTCAAGCAAACACAAACAGCACAGCACGATGCGTATTTTTTTTTTAAATTGACAAAATAAATAAAAAATAAATCAAAAATAAAAATAAGTGGAAAAGGCGAGAGTGCGCGAGCACACAGGCGCAAAGACAAGCAGCGCAGCTTGATGCGTATTAAAAAAAATAATAAATAGACAACTGGTCGACCTCATTAGAAATAAAAACCCAAAAGATTAGATAAACAAACCAACAAACATATAAATGTGGAGAGAAGGGCAGTGCGGGCAGGAGCAAAGGTAAACAGCAGACAGACCTGAATCCTTATCTTTACAAGGTCGACCTCAGAACTTTGTTCAGTTTTTCTCGGTGACGGATAATGGAAGGAAGGGCAGGCAACTGGTCGACTTCATATAAATAAACAAATAAAAAATAAGATAAACTCTCAGGAATAGATAAATAATAACAAAAAAATTGTAAAGTGGAGAAAGCGAGAGCGCGCGAATGCACTCAAGCAAACACAAACAGCACAGCACGATGCTTATTTTTTTTTTAAATTGACAAAATAAATCAAAAATAAATCAAAAATAAAAATAAGTGGAAAAGGCGAGAGTGCGCGAGCACACAGGAGCAAAGACAAGCAGCGCAGCTTGACGCGTAGTAAAAAAAAAATAATAAATAGACAACTGGTCGACCTCATTAGAAAAAAAACCCAAAATATTAGATAGACAAACCAACAAACACATAAATGTGGAGAGAAGGGCAGTGCGGGCAGGAGCAAAGGTAAACAGCAGACAGACCTGAATCCTTATCTTTACAAGGTCGACCTCAGAACTTTGTTCAGTTTTTCTCGGTGACGGATAATGGAAGGAAGGGCAGGAAACTGGTCGACTTCATTTAAATAAACAAATAAAAAATAATATAAACTCTCAGGAGTAGATAAATAATAACAAAAAAATTGTAAAGTGGCGAAAGCGAGAGCGCGCGAATGCACTCAGGCAAACACAAACAGCACAGCAGGATGCGTATTTTTTTAAAAAATTGACAAAATAAATAAAAAATAAATCAAAATAAAAATAAGTGGAAAAGGCGAAGTGCGCGAGCACACAGGAGCAAAGACAAGCAGCGCCGCTTGATGCGTAGTAAAAAAATAATAAATAGACAACTGGTCGACCTCATTAGAAATAAAAACCCAAAAGATTAGATAAACAAACCAACAAACACATAAATGTGGAGAGAAGGGCAGTGCGGGCAGGAGCAAAGGTAAACAGCAGACAGACCTGAATCCTTATCCTTACAAGGTCGACCTCAGAACTTTGTTCAGTTTTTCTCGGTGACGGATAATGGAAGGAAGGGCAGGCAACTGGTCGACTTCATTTAAATAAACAAATAAAAATAATATAAACTCTCAGGAATAGATAAATAATAACAAAAAAATTGTAAAGTGGAGAAAGCGAGAGCGCGCGAATGCACTCAAGGAAACACAAACAGCACAGCACGATGCGTATTTTTTTAAAAAATTGACAAAATAAATCAAAAATAAATCAAAAATAAAAATAAGTGGAAAAGGCGAAGTGCGCGAGCACACAGGAGCAAAGACAAGCAGCGCAGCTTGATGCGTAGTAAAAAAAATAATAAATAGACAACTGGTCGACCTCATTAGAAATAAAAACCCAAAAGATTAGATAGACAAACAAACAAACACATATGTGGAGAGAAGGGCAGTGAGCGCAGGAGCAAAGGTAAACAGCAGACAGACCTGAATCCTTATCTTTACAAGGTCGACCTCAGAACTTTGTTCAGTTTGTCTCGGTGACGGATAATGGAAGGAAGGGCAGGCAACTGGTCGACTTCATTTAAATAAACAAATGAAAAATAAGATAAACTCTCAGGAATAGATAAATAATAACAAAAAAATTGTAAAGTGGAGAAAGCCAGAGCACGCGAATGCACTCAAGCAAACACAAACAGCACAGCACGATGCGTATTTTTTTAAAATTGACAAAATAAATCAAAAATAAATCAAAAATAAAAATAAGTGGAAAACGCGAGTGTGCGGAGCACACAGGAGCAAAGACAAGCAGCGAAGCTTGATGCGTAGTAACGAAAATAATAAATAGACAACTGGTCGACCTCATTAGAAAAAAAACCAAAAGATTAGATAGACAAACAAACAAACACATAAATGTGGAGAGAAGGGCAGTGCGCGCAGGAGCAAAGGTAAACAGCAGACAGACCTGAATCCTTATCTTTACAAGGTCGACCTCAGAACTTTGTTCAGTTTTTCTCGGTGACGGATAATGGAAGGAAGGGCAGGCAACTGGTCGACTTCATTTAAATAAACAAATAAAAAATAATATAAACTCTAAGGAATAGATAAATAATAACAAAAAAATTGTAAAGTGGAGAAAGCGAGAGCGCGCGAATGCACTCAAGCAAACACAAACAGCACAGCAGGATGCGTATTTTTTTAAAAAATTGACTCAATAAATCAAAAATAAATCAAAAATAAAAATAAGTGGAAAAGGCGAAGTGCGCGAGCTCACAGGAGCAAAGACAAGCAGCGCAGCTTGATGCGTAGTAAAAAAAATAATAAATAGACAACTGGTCGACCTCATTAGAATAAAAACCCAAAAGATTAGATAGACAAACAAACAAACACATAAATGTGGAGAGAAGGCCAGTGAGCGCAGGAGGAAATGTAAACAGCAGACAGACCTGAATCCTTATCTTTACAAGGTCGACCTCAGAACTTTGTTCAGGTTGTGTCGGTGACGGATAATGGAAGGAGGGCAGGCAACTGGTCGACTTCATTTAAATAAACAAATAAAAAATAAGATAAACTCTCAGGAATAGATAAATGATAACAAAAAATTGTAAAGTGGAGAAAGCGAGAGCGCGCGAATGCACTCAAGCAAACACAAAAAACACAGCACGATGCGTATTTTTTTTAATTGACAAAATAAATCAAAAATAAATCAAAAATAAAAATAAGTGGAAAAGGCGAGAGTGCGCGAGCACACAGGAGCAAAGACAAGAAGCGCACCTTGATGCGTAGTAAAAAAAATAATAAATAGACAACTGGTCGACCTCATTAGAAATAAAAACCCAAAAGATTAGATAGACAAACAAACTAACACATAAATGTGGAGAGAAGGACAGTGCGCGCAGGAGCAAATGTAAACAGCAGACAGACCTGAATCCTTATCTTTACAAGGTCGACCTCAGAACTTTGTTCAGTTTGTCTCGGTGACGGATAATGGAAGGAAGGACAGGCAACTGGTCGACTTCATTTAAATAAACAAATAAAAAATAAGATAAACTCTCAGGAATAGATAAATAATAACAAAAAAATTGTAAGTGGAGAAAGCGAGAGCACGCGATGCACTGAAGCAAAACACAAACAGCACAGCACGATGCGTATTTTTTTTAAAAATTGACAAAATAAATCAAAAATAAATCAAAAATAAAAATAAGTGGAAAAGGCGAGAGTGCGCGAGCACACAGGAGCAAAGACAAGCAGCGCAGCTTGATGCGTAGTAAAAAAAATAATAAATAGACAACTGGTCGACCTCATTAGAAATAAAAACCCAAAAGATTAGATAGACAAACAAACAAACACATAAATGTGGAGAGAAGGGCAGTGCGCGCAGGATCAAAGGTAAACAGCAGACAGACCTGAATCCTTATCTTTACAAGGTCGACCTCAGAACTTTGTTCAGTTTGTCTCGGTGACGGATAATGGAAGGAAGGCAGGCAACTGGTCAACTTCATTTAAATAAACAAATAAAAAATAAGATAAACTCTCAGGAATAGATAAATAAATAACAAAAAAATTGTAAAGTGGAGAAAGCGAGAGCACGCGAATGCACTGAAGCAAACACAAACAGCACAGCACGATGCGTATTTTTTTTTAATTGACAAAATAAATCAAAAATAAATCAAAAATAAAAATAAGTGGAAAATGCGAGAGTGCGCGAGCACACAGGAGCAAAGAGAAGCAGCGCAGCTTAATGCGTAGTAAAAAAAATAATAAATAGACAACTGGTCGACCTCATTAGAAATAAAAACCCAAAAGATTAGATAGACAAACAAACAAACACATAAATGTGGAGAGAAGGGCAGTGCGCGCAGGAGCAAAGGTAAACAGCAGACAGACCTGAATCCTTATCTTTACAAGGTCGACCTCAGAACTTTGTTCAGTTTGTCTCGGTGACGGATAATGGAAGGAAGGGCAGGCAACTGGTCGAGTTCATTTAAATAAACAAATAAAAATTAAGATAAACTCTCAGGAATAGATAAATAATAACAATAATTGTAAAGTGGAGAAGGCGAGAGCGCGCGAATGCACTCAAGCAAACACAAACAGCACAGCACGATGCGTATTTTTTTTTTAAAATTGACAAAATAAATCACAAATAAAAATAAGTGGAAAAGACGAGAGTGCGCGAGCACACAGGAGCAAAGACAAGCAGCGCAGCTTGATGCGTAGTAAAAAAAATAATAAATAGAAAACTGGTCGAACTCATTAGAAATAAAATCCCAAAAGATTAGATAGACAAACAAACAAAAACATAAATGTGGAGAGAAGGGCAGTGCGGGCAGGAGCAAAGGTAAACAACAGACAGACCTGAATCCTTATCTTTACAAGGTCGACCTCAGAAATTTGTTCAGTTTGTCTTGGTGACGGATAATGGAAGGAAGGGCAGGCAACTTGTCGACTTCATTTAAATAAACAAATAAAAAATGAGATAAACTCTCAGGAATAGATAAATAATAACAAAAAAATTTGTAAAGTGGAGAAAGCGAGAGCGCGCGAATGCACTCAAGCAAACACAAACAGCACAGCACGATGCGTATTTTTTTTAAATTGGCAATATAAATCAAAAATAAATCAAAAATAAAAATAAGTGAAAAGGCGAGAGTGCGCGAGCACACAGGAGCAAAGACAAGCAGCGCAGCTTGATGCGTAGTAAAAAAAATAATAAATAGACAACTGGTCGACCTCATTAGAAATAAAAACCCAAAACATTAGAGAGACAAACCAACAAACACATAAATGTGGAGAGATGGCAGTGGGCGCAGGAGCAAAGGTAAACAGCAGACAGACCTGAATCCTTATCTTTACAAGGTCAACCTCAGAACTTTGTTCAGTTTGTCACGGTGACGGATAATGGAAGGAAGGGCAGGCAACTGGTCGACTTCATTTAAATAAACAATT
>NW_025958487.1:0-37446 GCF_023159225.1 Perognathus longimembris pacificus | reverse complement strand
ATAATGGAAGGAAGGGCAGGCAACTGGTCGACTTCATTTAAATAAACAAATAAAAAATAAGGTAAACTCTCAGGAATAGATAAATAATAACAAAAAATTGTAAAGTGGATAAAGGGAGAGCGTGCGAATGCACTCAAGCAAGCACAAACAGCACAGCACGATGCGTATTTTTTTTTAAAATTGATAAAATAAATCAAAAATAAATCAAAAATAAAAATAAGTGGAAAAGGCGAGAGTGCGCGAGCACACAGGAGCAAAGACAAGCAACGCAGCTTGATGCGTAGTAAAAAAAATGATAAATAGACAATTGGTCGACCTCATTAGAAATAAAAACCGAAAAGTTTAGATAGACAAACAAACACATAAATGTGGAGAGAAGGGCAGTGCGCGCAGGAGTAAAGGTAAACAGCAGACAGACCTGAATCCTTATCTTTACAAGGTCGACCTCAGAACTTTGTTCAGTTTGTCTCGGTGACGGATAATGGAAGGAAGGGCAGGCAACTGGTCGACTTCATTTAAATAAACAAATAAAAAATAAGATAAACTCTCAGGAATAGATAAATAATAACAAAAAAATTGTAAAGTGGAGAAAACGAGAGCGCGCGAATGCACTCAAGCAAACACAAACAGCACAGCACGATGCGTATTTTTTTTAAATTGAGAAAATAAATCAAAAATAAATAAAAAATAAAAATAAGTGGAAAAGGCGAGAGTGCGCGAGCACACAGGAGCAAAGACAAGCAGCGCAGCTTGATGCGTAGTAAAAGAAATAATAAATAGACAACTGGTCGACCTCATTAGAAATAAAAACCCAAAAGATTAGATAGACAAACAAACAAACACATAAATGTGGAGAGAAGGGCAGTGCGCGCAGGAGCAAAGGTAAACAGCAGACAGACCTGAATCCTTATCTTTACAAGGTCGACCTCAGAACTTTGTTCAGTTTGTCTCGGTGACGGATAATGGAAGGAAGGGCAGGCAACTGGTCGACTTCATTTAAATAAACAAATAAAAAATAAGATAAACTCTCAGGAATAGATAAATAATAAGAAAAAAATTGTAAAGTGGAGAAAGCGAGAGCGCGCGAATGCACTCAAGCAAACACAAACAGCACAGCACGATGCGTATTTTTTTAAATTGACAAAATAAATCAAAAATAAATCAAAAATAAAAATAAGTGGAAAAGGCGAGAGTGGGCGAGCACACAGGAGCAAAGACAAGCAGCGCAGCTTGATGCGTAGTGAAAAAAATAATAAATAGACAACTGGTCGACCTCATTAGAAATAAAAACCCAAAAGATTAGATAGACAAACAAACAAACACATAAATGTGGAGAGAAGGGCAGTGCGCGCAGGAGCAAAGGTAAACAGCAGACAGACCTGAATCCTTATCTTTACAAGGTCGACCTCAGAACTTTGTTCAGTTTGTCTCGGTGACGGATAATGGAAGGAAGGGCAGGCAACTGGTCGACTTCATTTAAATAAACAAATAAAAAATAAGATAAACTCTCAGGAATAGATAAATAATAACAAAAAAATTGTAAAGTGGAGAAAGCGAGAGCGCGCGAATGCACTCAAGCAAACACAAACAGCACAGCACGATGCGTATTTTTTTTAAATTGACAAAATAAATCAAAAATAAAAATAAGTGGAAAAGGCGAGAGTGCGCGAGCACACAGGAGCAAAGACAAGCAGCGCAGCTTGATGCGTAGTAAAAAAAATAATAAATAGACAACTGGTCGACCTCATTAGAAATAAAAACCCAAAAGATTAGATAGACAAACAAACAAACACATAAATGTGGAGAGAAGGGCAGTGCGCGCAGGAGCAAAGGTAAACAGCAGACAGACCTGAATCCTTATCTTTACAAGGTCGACCTCAGAACTTTGTTCAGTTTGTCTCGGTGACGGATAATGGAAGGAAGGGCAGGCAACTGGTCGACTTCATTTAAATAAACAAATAAAAAATAAGATAAACTCTCAGGAATAGATAAATAATAACAAAAAAATTGTAAAGTGGAGAAAGCGAGAGCGCACGAATGCACTCAAGCAAACACAAACAGCACAGCACGATGCGTATTTTTTTTAAATTGACAAAATAAATCAAAAATAAATCAAAAATAAAAATAAGTGGAAAAGGCTAGAGTGGGCGAGCACACAGGAGCAAAGACAAGCAGCGCAGCTTGATGCGTAGTGAAAAAAATAATAAATAGACAACTGGTCGACCTCATTAGAAATAAAAACCCAAAAGATTAGATAGACAAACAAACAAACACATAAATGTGGAGAGAAGGGCAGTGCGCGCAGGAGCAAAGGTAAACAGCAGACAGACCTGAATCCTTATCTTTACAAGGTCGACCTCAGAACTTTGTTCAGTTTGTCTCGGTGACGGATAATGGAAGGAAGGGCAGGCAACTGGTCGACTTCATTTAAATAAACAAATAAAAAATAAGATAAACTCTCAGGAATAGATAAATAATAACAAAAAAATTGTAAAGTGGAGAAAGCGAGAGCGCGCGAATGCACTCAAGCAAACACAAACAGCACAGCACGATGCGTATTTTTTTTAAATTGACAAAATAAATCAAAAATAAAAATAAGTGGAAAAGGCGAGAGTGCGCGAGCACACAGGAGCAAAGACAAGCAGCGCAGCTTGATGCGTAGTAAAAAAAATAATAAATAGACAACTGGTCGACCTCATTAGAAATAAAAACCCAAAAGATTAGATAGACAAACAAACAAACACATAAATGTGGAGAGAAGGGCAGCGCAGGAGCAAAGGTAAACAGCAGACAGACCTGAATCCTTATCTTTACAAGGTCGACCTCAGAACTTTGTTCAGTTTGTCTCGGTGACGGATAATGGAAGGAAGGGCAGGCAACTGGTCGACTTCATTTAAATAAACAAATAAAAAATAAGATAAACTCTCAGGAATAGATAAATAATAACAAAAAAATTGTAAAGTGGAGAAAGCGAGAGCGCCGAATGCACTCAAGCAAACACAAACAGCACAGCACGATGCGTATTTTTTTTAAATTGACAAAATAAATCAAAAATAAATCAAAAATAAAAATAAGTGGAAAAGGCGAGAGTGCGCGAGCACACAGGAGCAAAGACAAGCAGCGCAGCTTGATGCGTAGTAAAAAAAATAATAAATAGACAACTGGTCGACCTCATTAGAAATAAAAACCCAAAAGATTAGATAGACAAACAAACAAACACATAAATGTGGAGAGAAGGGCAGTGCGCGCAGGAGCAAAGGTAAACAGCAGACAGACCTGAATCCTTATCTTTACAAGGTCGACCTCAGAACTTTGTTCAGTTTGTCTCGGTGACGGATAATGGAAGGAAGGGCAGGCAACTGGTCGACTTCATTTAAATAAACAAATAAAAAATAAGATAAACTCTCAGGAATAGATAAATAATAACAAAAAAATTGTAAAGTGGAGAAAGCGAGAGCGCGCGAATGCACTCAAGCAAACACAAACAGCACAGCACGATGCGTATTTTTTTAATTGACAAAATAAATCAAAAATAAATCAAAAATAAAAATAAGTGGAAAAGGCGAGAGTGCGCGAGCACACAGGAGCAAAGACAAGCAGCGCAGCTTGATGCGTAGTAAAAAAATAATAAATAGACAACTGGTCGACCTCATTAGAAATAAAAACCCAAAAGATTAGATAGACAAACAAACAAACACATAAATGTGGAGAGAAGGGCAGTGCGCGCAGGAGCAAAGGTAAACAGCAGACAGACCTGAATCCTTATCTTTACAAGGTCGACCTCAGAACTTTGTTCAGTTTGTCTCGGTGACGGATAATGGAAGGAAGGGCAGGCAACTGGTCGACTTCATTTAAATAAACAAATAAAAAATAAGATAAACTCTCAGGAATAGATAAATAATAACAAAAAAATTGTAAAGTGGAGAAAGCGAGAGCGCGCGAATGCACTCAAGCAAACACAAACAGCACAGCACGATGCGTATTTTTTTTAAATTGACAAAATAAATCAAAAATAAATCAAAAATAAAAATAAGTGGAAAAGGCGAGAGTGCGCGAGCACACAGGAGCAAAGACAAGCAGCGCAGCTTGATGCGTAGTAAAAAAAATAATAAATAGACAACTGGTCGACCTCATTAGAAATAAAAACCCAAAAGATTAGATAGACAAACAAACAAACACATAAATGTGGAGAGAAGGGCAGTGCGCGCAGGAGCAAAGGTAAACAGCAGACAGACCTGAATCCTTATCTTTACAAGGTCGACCTCAGAACTTTGTTCAGTTTGTCTCGGTGACGGATAATGGAAGGAAGGGCAGGCAACTGGTCGACTTCATTTAAATAAACAAATAAAAAATAAGATAAACTCTCAGGAATAGATAAATAATAACAAAAAAATTGTAAAGTGGAGAAAGCGAGAGCGCGCGAATGCACTCAAGCAAACACAAACAGCACAGCACGATGCGTATTTTTTTTAAATTGACAAAATAAATCAAAAATAAATCAAAAATAAAAATAAGTGGAAAAGGCGAGAGTGCGCGAGCACACAGGAGCAAAGACAAGCAGCGCAGCTTGATGCGTAGTAAAAAAAATAATAAATAGACAACTGGTCGACCTCATTAGAAATAAAAACCCAAAAGATTAGATAGACAAACAAACAAACACATAAATGTGGAGAGAAGGGCAGTGCGCGCAGGAGCAAAGGTAAACAGCAGACAGACCTGAATCCTTATCTTTACAAGGTCGACCTCAGAACTTTGTTCAGTTTGTCTCGGTGACGGATAATGGAAGGAAGGGCAGGCAACTGGTCGACTTCATTTAAATAAACAAATAAAAAATAAGATAAACTCTCAGGAATAGATAAATAATAACAAAAAAATTGTAAAGTGGAGAAAGCGAGAGCGCGCGAATGCACTCAAGCAAACACAAACAGCACAGCACGATGCGTATTTTTTTTTAAAATTGACAAAATAAATCAAAAATAAATCAAAAATAAAAATAAGTGGAAAAGGCGAGAGTGCGCGAGCACACAGGAGCAAAGACAAGCAGCGCAGCTTGATGCGTAGTAAAAAAAATAATAAATAGACAACTGGTCGACCTCATTAGAAATAAAAACCCAAAAGATTAGATAGACAAACAAACAAACACATAAATGTGGAGAGAAGGGCAGTGCGCGCAGGAGCAAAGGTAAACAGCAGACAGACCTGAATCCTTATCTTTACAAGGTCGACCTCAGAACTTTGTTCAGTTTGTCTCGGTGACGGATAATGGAAGGAAGGGCAGGCAACTGGTCGACTTCATTTAAATAAACAAATAAAAAATAAGATAAACTCTCAGGAATAGATAAATAATAACAAAAAAATTGTAAAGTGGAGAAAGCGAGAGCGCGCGAATGCACTCAAGCAAACACAAACAGCACAGCACGA
Source organism: Perognathus longimembris pacificus (assembly GCF_023159225.1). Lineage (NCBI taxonomy): Eukaryota > Metazoa > Chordata > Mammalia > Rodentia > Heteromyidae > Perognathus > Perognathus longimembris. Next base: position 32,025 of record NW_025958487.1, on the reverse strand, counting down.
TGCGTATTTTTTTTTAAATTGACAAAATAAATCAAAAATAAATCAAAAATAAAAATAAGTGGAAAAGGCGAGAGTGCGCGAGCACACAGGAGCAAAGACAAGCAGCGCAGCTTGATGCGTAGTAAAAAAAAATAATAAATAGACAACTGGTCGACCTCATTAGAAATAAAAACCCAAAAGATTAGATAGACAAACAAACAAACACATAAATGTGGAGAGAAGGGCAGTGCGTGCAGGAGCAAAGGTAAACAGCAGACAGACCTGAATCCTTATCTTTACAAGGTCGACCTCAGAACTTTGTTCAGTTTGTCTCGGTGACGGATAATGGAAGGAAGGGCAGGCAACTGGTCGACTTCATTTAAATAAACAAATAAAAAATAAGATAAACTCTCAGGAATAGATAAATAATAAAAAAAAATTGTAAAGTGGAGAAAGCGAGAGCGCGCGAATGCACTCAAGCAAACACAAACAGCACAGCACGATGCGTATTTTTTTTAAATTGACAAAATAAATCAAAATAAATCAAAAATAAAAATAAGTGGAAAAGGCGAGAGTGCGCGAGCACACAGGAGCAAAGACAAGCAGCGCAGCTTGATGCGTAGTAAAAAAAAATAATAAATAGACAACTGGTCGACCTCATTAGAAATAAAAACCCAAAAGATTAGATAGACAAACAAACAAACACATAAATGTGGAGAGAAGGGCAGTGCGCGCAGGAGCAAAGGTAAACAGCAGACAGACCTGAATCCTTATCTTTACAAGGTCGACCTCAGAACTTTGTTCAGTTTGTCTCGGTGACGGATAATGGAAGGAAGGGCAGGCAACTGGTCGACTTCATTTAAATAAACAAATAAAAAATAAGATAAACTCTCAGGAATAGATAAATAATAACAAAAAAATTGTAAAGTGGAGAAAGCGAGAGCGCGCGAATGCACTCAAGCAAACACAAACAGCACAGCACGATGCGTATTTTTTTTTAAATTGACAAAATAAATCAAAAATAAATCAAAAATAAAAATAAGTGGAAAAGGCGAGAGTGCGCGAGCACACAGGAGCAAAGACAAGCAGCGCAGCTTGATGCGTAGTAAAAAAAATAATAAATAGACAACTGGTCGACCTCATTAGAAATAAAAACCCAAAAGATTAGATAGACAAACAAACAAACACATAAATGTGGAGAGAAGGGCAGTGCGCGCAGGAGCAAAGGTAAACAGCAGACAGACCTGAATCCTTATCTTTACAAGGTCGACCTCAGAACTTTGTTCAGTTTGTCTCGGTGACGGATAATGGAAGGAAGGGCAGGCAACTGGTCGACTTCATTTAAATAAACAAATAAAAAATAAGATAAACTCTCAGGAATAGATAAATAATAACAAAAAAATTGTAAAGTGGAGAAAGCGAGAGCGCGCGAATGCACTCAAGCAAACACAAACAGCACAGCACGATGCGTATTTTTTTTAAATTGACAAAATAAATCAAAAATAAATCAAAAATAAAAATAAGTGGAAAAGGCGAGAGTGGCGAGCACACAGGAGCAAAGACAAGCAGCGCAGCTTGATGCGTAGTAAAAAAAATAATAAATAGACAACTGGTCGACCTCATTAGAAATAAAAACCCAAAAGATTAGATAGACAAACAAACAAACACATAAATGTGGAGAGAAGGGCAGTGCGCGCAGGAGCAAAGGTAAACAGCAGACAGACCTGAATCCTTATCTTTACAAGGTCGACCTCAGAACTTTGTTCAGTTTGTCTCGGTGACGGATAATGGAAGGAAGGGCAGGCAACTGGTCGACTTCATTTAAATAAACAAATAAAAAATAAGATAAACTCTCAGGAATAGATAAATAATAACAAAAATATTGTAAAGTGGAGAAAGCGAGAGCGCGCGAATGCACTCAAGCAAACACAAACAGCACAGCACGATGCGTATTTTTTTTTAAATTGACAAAATAAATCAAAAATAAAAATAAGTGGAAAAGGCGAGAGTGCGCGAGCACACAGGAGCAAAGACAAGCAGCGCAGCTTGATGCGTAGTAAAAAAAATAATAAATAGACAACTGGTCGACCTCATTAGAAATAAAAACCCAAAAGATTAGATAGACAAACAAACAAACACATAAATGTGGAGAGAAGGGCAGTGCGCGCAGGAGCAAAGGTAAACAGCAGACAGACCTGAATCCTTATCTTTACAAGGTCGACCTCAGAACTTTGTTCAGTTTGTCTCGGTGACGGATAATGGAAGGAAGGGCAGGCAACTGGTCGACTTCATTTAAATAAACAAATAAAAAATAAGATAAACTCTCAGGAATAGATAAATAATAACAAAAAAATTGTAAAGTGGAGAAAGCGAGAGCGCGCGAATGCACTCAAGCAAACACAAACAGCACAGCACGATGCGTATTTTTTTTTAAAATTGACAAAATAAATCAAAAATAAATCAAAAATAAAAATAAGTGGAAAAGGCGAGAGTGCGCGAGCACACAGGAGCAAAGACAAGCAGCGCAGCTTGATGCGTAGTAAAAAAAATAATAAATAGACAACTGGTCGACCTCATTAGAAATAAAAACCCAAAAGATTAGATAGACAAACAAACAAACACATAAATGTGGAGAGAAGGGCAGTGCGCGCAGGAGCAAAGGTAAACAGCAGACAGACCTGAATCCTTATCTTTACAAGGTCGACCTCAGAACTTTGTTCAGTTTGTCTCGGTGACGGATAATGGAAGGAAGGGCAGGCAACTGGTCGACTTCATTTAAATAAACAAATAAAAAATAAGATAAACTCTCAGGAATAGATAAATAATAACAAAAAAATTGTAAAGTGGAGAAAGCGAGAGCGCGCGAATGCACTCAAGCAAACACAAACAGCACAGCACGATGCGTATTTTTTTTAAATTGACAAAATAAATCAAAAATAAAAATAAGTGGAAAAGGCGAGAGTGCGCGAGCACACAGGAGCAAAGACAAGCAGCGCAGCTTGATGCGTAGTAAAAAAAATAATAAATAGACAACTGGTCGACCTCATTAGAAATAAAAACCCAAAAGATTAGATAGACAAACAAACAAACACATAAATGTGGAGAGAAGGGCAGTGCGCGCAGGAGCAAAGGTAAACAGCAGACAGACCTGAATCCTTATCTTTACAAGGTCGACCTCAGAACTTTGTTCAGTTTGTCTCGGTGACGGATAATGGAAGGAAGGCAGGCAACTGGTCGACTTCATTTAAATAAACAAATAAAAAATAAGATAAACTCTCAGGAATAGATAAATAATAACAAAAAAATTGTAAAGTGGAGAAAGCGAGAGCGCGGAATGCACTCAAGCAAACACAAACAGCACAGCACGATGCGTATTTTTTTTTAAATTGACAAAATAAATCAAAAATAAATCAAAATAAAAATAAGTAAAAGGCGAGAGTGCGCGAGCACACAGGAGCAAAGACAAGCAGCGCAGCTTGATGCGTAGTAAAAAAAATAATAAATAGACAACTGGTCGACCTCATTAGAAATAAAAACCCAAAAGATTAGATAGACAAACAAACAAACACATAAATGTGGAGAGAAGGGCAGTGCGCGCAGGAGCAAAGGTAAACAGCAGACAGACCTGAATCCTTATCTTTACAAGGTCGACCTCAGAACTTTGTTCAGTTTGTCTCGGTGACGGATAATGGAAGGAAGGGCAGGCAACTGGTCGACTTCATTTAAATAAACAAATAAAAAATAAGATAAACTCTCAGGAATAGATAAATAATAACAAAAAAATTGTAAAGTGGAGAAAGCGAGAGCGCGCGAATGCACTCAAGCAAACACAAACAGCACAGCACGATGCGTATTTTTTTTAAATTGACAAAATAAATCAAAAATAAATCAAAAATAAAAATAAGTGGAAAAGGCGAGAGTGCGCGAGCACACAGGAGCAAAGACAAGCAGCGCAGCTTGATGCGTAGTAAAAAAAATAATAAATAGACAACTGGTCGACCTCATTAGAAATAAAAACCCAAAAGATTAGATAGACAAACAAACAAACACATAAATGTGGAGAGAAGGGCAGTGTGCGCAGGAGCAAAGGTAAACAGCAGACAGACCTGAATCCTTATCTTTACAAGGTCGACCTCAGAACTTTGTTCAGTTTGTCTCGGTGACGGATAATGGAAGGAAGGGCAGGCAACTGGTCGACTTCATTTAAATAAACAAATAAAAAATAAGATAAACTCTCAGGAATAGATAAATAATAACAAAAAAATTGTAAAGTGGAGAAAGCGAGAGCGCGCGAATGCACTCAAGCAAACACAAACAGCACAGCACGATGCGTATTTTTTTTTAAAATTGACAAAATAAATCAAAAATAAATCAAAAATAAAAATAAGTGGAAAAGGCGAGAGTGCGCGAGCACACAGGAGCAAAGACAAGCAGCGCAGCTTGATGCGTAGTAAAAAAAATAATAAATAGACAACTGGTCGACCTCATTAGAAATAAAAACCCAAAAGATTAGATAGACAAACAAACAAACACATAAATGTGGAGAGAAGGGCAGTGCGCGCAGGAGCAAAGGTAAACAGCAGACAGACCTGAATCCTTATCTTTACAAGGTCGACCTCAGAACTTTGTTCAGTTTGTCTCGGTGACGGATAATGGAAGGAAGGGCAGGCAACTGGTCGACTTCATTTAAATAAACAAATAAAAAATAAGATAAACTCTCAGGAATAGATAAATAATAACAAAAAAATTGTAAAGTGGAGAAAGCGAGAGCGCGCGAATGCACTCAAGCAAACACAAACAGCACAGCACGATGCGTATTTTTTTTTAAATTGACAAAATAAATCAAAAATAAATCAAAAATAAAAATAAGTGGAAAAGGCGAGAGTGCGCGAGCACACAGGAGCAAAGACAAGCAGCGCAGCTTGATGCGTAGTAAAAAAAATAATAAATAGACAACTGGTCGACCTCATTAGAAATAAAAACCCAAAAGATTAGATAGACAAACAAACAAACACATAAATGTGGAGAGAAGGGCAGTGCGCGCAGGAGCAAAGGTAAACAGCAGACAGACCTGAATCCTTATCTTTACAAGGTCGACCTCAGAACTTTGTTCAGTTTGTCTCGGTGACGGATAATGGAAGGAAGGGCAGGCAACTGGTCGACTTCATTTAAATAAACAAATAAAAAATAAGATAAACTCTCAGGAATAGATAAATAATAACAAAAAAATTGTAAAGTGGAGAAAGCGAGAGCGCGCGAATGCACTCAAGCAAACACAAACAGCACAGCACGATGCGTATTTTTTTTTAAATTGACAAAATAAATCAAAAATAAATCAAAAATAAAAATAAGTGGAAAAGGCGAGAGTGCGCGAGCACACAGGAGCAAAGACAAGCAGCGCAGCTTGATGCGTAGTAAAAAAAATAATAAATAGACAACTGGTCGACCTCATTAGAAATAAAAACCCAAAAGATTAGATAGACAAACAAACAAACACATAAATGTGGAGAGAAGGGCAGTGCGCGCAGGAGCAAAGGTAAACAGCAGACAGACCTGAATCCTTATCTTTACAAGGTCGACCTCAGAACTTTGTTCAGTTTGTCTCGGTGACGGATAATGGAAGGAAGGGCAGGCAACTGGTCGACTTCATTTAAATAAACAAATAAAAAATAAGATAAACTCTCAGGAATAGATAAATAATAACAAAAAAATTGTAAAGTGGAGAAAGCGAGAGCGCGCGAATGCACTCAAGCAAACACAAACAGCACAGCACGATGCGTATTTTTTTTTAAATTGACAAAATAAATCAAAAATAAATCAAAAATAAAAATAAGTGGAAAAGGCGAGAGTGCGCGAGCACACAGGAGCAAAGACAAGCAGCGCAGCTTGATGCGTAGTAAAAAAAATAATAAATAGACAACTGGTCGACCTCATTAGAAATAAAAACCCAAAAGATTAGATAGACAAACAAACAAACACATAAATGTGGAGAGAAGGGCAGTGCGCGCAGGAGCAAAGGTAAACAGCAGACAGACCTGAATCCTTATCTTTACAAGGTCGACCTCAGAACTTTGTTCAGTTTGTCTCGGTGACGGATAATGGAAGGAAGGGCAGGCAACTGGTCGACTTCATTTAAATAAACAAATAAAAAATAAGATAAACTCTCAGGAATAGATAAATAATAACAAAAAAATTGTAAAGTGGAGAAAGCGAGAGCGCGCGAATGCACTCAAGCAAACACAAACAGCACAGCACGATGCGTATTTTTTTTAAATTGACAAAATAAATCAAAAATAAATCAAAAATAAAAATAAGTGGAAAAGGCGAGAGTGCGCGAGCACACAGGAGCAAAGACAAGCAGCGCAGCTTGATGCGTAGTGAAAAAAATAATAAATAGACAACTGGTCGACCTCATTAGAAATAAAAACCCAAAAGATTAGATAGACAAACAAACAAACACATAAATGTGGAGAGAAGGGCAGTGCGCGCAGGAGCAAAGGTAAACAGCAGACAGACCTGAATCCTTATCTTTACAAGGTCGACCTCAGAACTTTGTTCAGTTTGTCTCGGTGACGGATAATGGAAGGAAGGGCAGGCAACTGGTCGACTTCATTTAAATAAACAAATAAAAAATAAGATAAACTCTCAGGAATAGATAAATAATAACAAAAAAATTGTAAAGTGGAGAAAGCGAGAGCGCGCGAATGCACTCAAGCAAACACAAACAGCACAGCACGATGCGTATTTTTTTTTAAATTGACAAAATAAATCAAAAATAAATCAAAAATAAAAATAAGTGGAAAAGGCGAGAGTGCGCGAGCACACAGGAGCAAAGACAAGCAGCGCAGCTTGATGCGTAGTAAAAAAAATAATAAATAGACAACTGGTCGACCTCATTAGAAATAAAAACCCAAAAGATTAGATAGACAAACAAACAAACACATAAATGTGGAGAGAAGGGCAGTGCGCGCAGGAGCAAAGGTAAACAGCAGACAGACCTGAATCCTTATCTTTACAAGGTCGACCTCAGAACTTTGTTCAGTTTGTCTCGGTGACGGATAATGGAAGGAAGGGCAGGCAACTGGTCGACTTCATTTAAATAAACAAATAAAAAATAAGATAAACTCTCAGGAATAGATAAATAATAACAAAAAAATTGTAAAGTGGAGAAAGCGAGAGCGCGCGAATGCACTCAAGCAAACACAAACAGCACAGCACGATGCGTATTTTTTTTTAAAATTGACAAAATAAATCAAAAATAAATCAAAAATAAAAATAAGTGGAAAAGGCGAGAGTGCGCGAGCACACAGGAGCAAAGACAAGCAGCGCAGCTTGATGCGTAGTAAAAAAATAATAAATAGACAACTGGTCGACCTCATTAGAAATAAAAACCCAAAAGATTAGATAGACAAACAAACAAACACATAAATGTGGAGAGAAGGGCAGTGCGCGCAGGAGCAAAGGTAAACAGCAGACAGACCTGAATCCTTATCTTTACAAGGTCGACCTCAGAACTTTGTTCAGTTTGTCTCGGTGACGGATAATGGAAGGAAGGGCAGGCAACTGGTCGACTTCATTTAAATAAACAAATAAAAAATAAGATAAACTCTCAGGAATAGATAAATAATAACAAAAAAATTGTAAAGTGGAGAAAGCGAGAGCGCGCGAATGCACTCAAGCAAACACAAACAGCACAGCACGATGCGTATTTTTTTTTAAATTGACAAAATAAATCAAAAATAAAAATAAGTGGAAAAGGCGAGAGTGCGCGAGCACACAGGAGCAAAGACAAGCAGCGCAGCTTGATGCGTAGTAAAAAAAATAATAAATAGACAACTGGTCGACCTCATTAGAAATAAAAACCCAAAAGATTAGATAGACAAACAAACAAACACATAAATGTGGAGAGAAGGGCAGTGCGCGCAGGAGCAAAGGTAAACAGCAGACAGACCTGAATCCTTATCTTTACAAGGTCGACCTCAGAACTTTGTTCAGTTTGTCTCGGTGACGGATAATGGAAGGAAGGGCAGGCAACTGGTCGACTTCATTTAAATAAACAAATAAAAAATAAGATAAACTCTCAGGAATAGATAAATAATAACAAAAAAATTGTAAAGTGGAGAAAGCGAGAGCGCGGAATGCACTCAAGCAAACACAAACAGCACAGCACGATGCGTATTTTTTTTTAAATTGACAAAATAAATCAAAAATAAATCAAAAATAAAAATAAGTGGAAAAGGCGAGAGTGCGCGAGCACACAGGAGCAAAGACAAGCAGCGCAGCTTGATGCGTAGTAAAAAAAATAATAAATAGACAACTGGTCGACCTCATTAGAAATAAAAACCCAAAAGATTAGATAGACAAACAAACAAACACATAAATGTGGAGAGAAGGGCAGTGCGCGCAGGAGCAAAGGTAAACAGCAGACAGACCTGAATCCTTATCTTTACAAGGTCGACCTCAGAACTTTGTTCAGTTTGTCTCGGTGACGGATAATGGAAGGAAGGGCAGGCAACTGGTCGACTTCATTTAAATAAACAAATAAAAAATAAGATAAACTCTCAGGAATAGATAAATAATAACAAAAAAATTGTAAAGTGGAGAAAGCGAGAGCGCGCGAATGCACTCAAGCAAACACAAACAGCACAGCACGATGCGTATTTTTTTTAAATTGACAAAATAAATCAAAAATAAATCAAAAATAAAAATAAGTGGAAAAGGCGAGAGTGCGCGAGCACACAGGAGCAAAGACAAGCAGCGCAGCTTGATGCGTAGTAAAAAAAATAATAAATAGACAACTGGTCGACCTCATTAGAAATAAAAACCCAAAAGATTAGATAGACAAACAAACAAACACATAAATGTGGAGAGAAGGGCAGTGCGCGCAGGAGCAAAGGTAAACAGCAGACAGACCTGAATCCTTATCTTTACAAGGTCGACCTCAGAACTTTGTTCAGTTTGTCTCGGTGACGGATAATGGAAGGAAGGGCAGGCAACTGGTCGACTTCATTTAAATAAACAAATAAAAAATAAGATAAACTCTCAGGAATAGATAAATAATAACAAAAAAATTGTAAAGTGGAGAAAGCGAGAGCGCGCGAATGCACTCAAGCAAACACAAACAGCACAGCACGATGCGTATTTTTTTTTAAAATTGACAAAATAAATCAAAAATAAATCAAAAATAAAAATAAGTGGAAAAGGCGAGAGTGCGCGAGCACACAGGAGCAAAGACAAGCAGCGCAGCTTGATGCGTAGTAAAAAAAATAATAAATAGACAACTGGTCGACCTCATTAGAAATAAAAACCCAAAAGATTAGATAGACAAACAAACAAACACATAAATGTGGAGAGAAGGGCAGTGCGCGCAGGAGCAAAGGTAAACAGCAGACAGACCTGAATCCTTATCTTTACAAGGTCGACCTCAGAACTTTGTTCAGTTTGTCTCGGTGACGGATAATGGAAGGAAGGGCAGGCAACTGGTCGACTTCATTTAAATAAACAAATAAAAAATAAGATAAACTCTCAGGAATAGATAAATAATAACAAAAAAATTGTAAAGTGGAGAAAGCGAGAGCGCGCGAATGCACTCAAGCAAACACAAACAGCACAGCACGATGCGTATTTTTTTTAAATTGACAAAATAAATCAAAAATAAAAATAAGTGGAAAAGGCGAGAGTGCGCGAGCACACAGGAGCAAAGACAAGCAGCGCAGCTTGATGCGTAGTAAAAAAAATAATAAATAGACAACTGGTCGACCTCATTAGAAATAAAAACCCAAAAGATTAGATAGACAAACAAACAAACACATAAATGTGGAGAGAAGGGCAGTGCGCGCAGGAGCAAAGGTAAACAGCAGACAGACCTGAATCCTTATCTTTACAAGGTCGACCTCAGAACTTTGTTCAGTTTGTCTCGGTGACGGATAATGGAAGGAAGGGCAGGCAACTGGTCGACTTCATTTAAATAAACAAATAAAAAATAAGATAAACTCTCAGGAATAGATAAATAATAACAAAAAAATTGTAAAGTGGAGAAAGCGAGAGCGCGCGAATGCACTCAAGCAAACACAAACAGCACAGCACGATGCGTATTTTTTTTAAATTGACAAAATAAATCAAAAATAAATCAAAAATAAAAATAAGTGGAAAAGGCGAGAGTGCGCGAGCACACAGGAGCAAAGACAAGCAGCGCAGCTTGATGCGTAGTAAAAAAAATAATAAATAGACAACTGGTCGACCTCATTAGAAATAAAAACCCAAAAGATTAGATAGACAAACAAACAAACACATAAATGTGGAGAGAAGGGCAGTGCGCGCAGGAGCAAAGGTAAACAGCAGACAGACCTGAATCCTTATCTTTACAAGGTCGACCTCAGAACTTTGTTCAGTTTGTCTCGGTGACGGATAATGGAAGGAAGGGCAGGCAACTGGTCGACTTCATTTAAATAAACAAATAAAAAATAAGATAAACTCTCAGGAATAGATAAATAATAACAAAAAAATTGTAAAGTGGAGAAAGCGAGAGCGCGCGAATGCACTCAAGCAAACACAAACAGCACAGCACGATGCGTATTTTTTTTAAATTGACAAAATAAATCAAAAATAAATCAAAAATAAAAATAAGTGGAAAAGGCGAGAGTGCGCGAGCACACAGGAGCAAAGACAAGCAGCGCAGCTTGATGCGTAGTAAAAAAAATAATAAATAGACAACTGGTCGACCTCATTAGAAATAAAAACCCAAAAGATTAGATAGACAAACAAACAAACACATAAATGTGGAGAGAAGGGCAGTGCGCGCAGGAGCAAAGGTAAACAGCAGACAGACCTGAATCCTTATCTTTACAAGGTCGACCTCAGAACTTTGTTCAGTTTGTCTCGGTGACGGATAATGGAAGGAAGGGCAGGCAACTGGTCGACTTCATTTAAATAAACAAATAAAAAATAAGATAAACTCTCAGGAATAGATAAATAATAACAAAAAAATTGTAAAGTGGAGAAAGCGAGAGCGCGGAATGCACTCAAGCAAACACAAACAGCACAGCACGATGCGTATTTTTTTTTAAATTGACAAAATAAATCAAAAATAAATCAAAAATAAAAATAAGTGGAAAAGGCGAGAGTGCGCGAGCACACAGGAGCAAAGACAAGCAGCGCAGCTTGATGCGTAGTAAAAAAAATAATAAATAGACAACTGGTCGACCTCATTAGAAATAAAAACCCAAAAGATTAGATAGACAAACAAACAAACACATAAATGTGGAGAGAAGGGCAGTGCGCGCAGGAGCAAAGGTAAACAGCAGACAGACCTGAATCCTTATCTTTACAAGGTCGACCTCAGAACTTTGTTCAGTTTGTCTCGGTGACGGATAATGGAAGGAAGGGCAGGCAACTGGTCGACTTCATTTAAATAAACAAATAAAAAATAAGATAAACTCTCAGGAATAGATAAATAATAACAAAAAAATTGTAAAGTGGAGAAAGCGAGAGCGCGCGAATGCACTCAAGCAAACACAAACAGCACAGCACGATGCGTATTTTTTTTAAATTGACAAAATAAATCAAAAATAAAAATAAGTGGAAAAGGCGAGAGTGCGCGAGCACACAGGAGCAAAGACAAGCAGCGCAGCTTGATGCGTAGTAAAAAAAATAATAAATAGACAACTGGTCGACCTCATTAGAAATAAAAACCCAAAAGATTAGATAGACAAACAAACAAACACATAAATGTGGAGAGAAGGGCAGTGCGCGCAGGAGCAAAGGTAAACAGCAGACAGACCTGAATCCTTATCTTTACAAGGTCGACCTCAGAACTTTGTTCAGTTTGTCTCGGTGACGGATAATGGAAGGAAGGGCAGGCAACTGGTCGACTTCATTTAAATAAACAAATAAAAAATAAGATAAACTCTCAGGAATAGATAAATAATAACAAAAAAATTGTAAAGTGGAGAAAGCGAGAGCGCGCGAATGCACTCAAGCAAACACAAACAGCACAGCACGATGCGTATTTTTTTTTAAATTGACAAAATAAATAAAAAATAAATCAAAAATAAAAATAAGTGGAAAAGGCGAGAGTGCGCGAGCACACAGGAGCAAAGACAAGCAGCGCAGCTTGATGCGTAGTAAAAAAAATAATAAATAGACAACTGGTCGACCTCATTAGAAATAAAAACCCAAAAGATTAGATAGACGAACAAACAAACACATAAATGTGGAGAGAAGGGCAGTGCGCGCAGGAGCAAAGGTAAACAGCAGACAGACCTGAATCCTTATCTTTACAAGGTCGACCTCAGAACTTTGTTCAGTTTGTCTCGGTGACGGATAATGGAAGGAAGGGCAGGCAACTGGTCGACTTCATTTAAATAAACAAATAAAAAATAAGATAAACTCTCAGGAATAGATAAATAATAACAAAAAAATTGTAAAGTGGAAAAAGCGAGAGCGCGCGAATGCACTCAAGCAAACACAAACAGCACAGCACGATGCGTATTTTTTTTTAAAATTGACAAAATAAATCAAAAATAAAAATAAGTGGAAAAGGCGAGAGTGCGCGAGCACACAGGAGCAAAGACAAGCAGCGCAGCTTGATGCGTAGTAAAAAAAATAATAAATAGACAACTGGTCGACCTCATTAGAAATAAAAACCCAAAAGATTAGATAGACAAACAAACAAACACATAAATGTGGAGAGAAGGGCAGTGCGCGCAGGAGCAAAGGTAAACAGCAGACAGACCTGAATCCTTATCTTTACAAGGTCGACCTCAGAACTTTGTTCAGTTTGTCTCGGTGACGGATAATGGAAGGAAGGGCAGGCAACTGGTCGACTTCATTTAAATAAACAAATAAAAAATAAGATAAACTCTCAGGAATAGATAAATAATAACAAAAAAAATTGTAAAGTGGAGAAAGCGAGAGCGCGCGAATGCACTCAAGCAAACACAAACAGCACAGCACGATGCGTATTTTTTTTTAAATTGACAAAATAAATCAAAAATAAATCAAAATAAAAATAAGTGGAAAAGGCGAGAGTGCGCGAGCACACAGGAGCAAAGACAAGCAGCGCAGCTTGATGCGTAGTAAAAAAAATAATAAATAGACAACTGGTCGACCTCATTAGAAATAAAAACCCAAAAGATTAGATAGACAAACAAACAAACACATAAATGTGGAGAGAAGGGCAGTGCGCGCAGGAGCAAAGGTAAACAGCAGACAGACCTGAATCCTTATCTTTACAAGGTCGACCTCAGAACTTTGTTCAGTTTGTCTCGGTGACGGATAATGGAAGGAAGGGCAGGCAACTGGTCGACTTCATTTAAATAAACAAATAAAAAATAAGATAAACTCTCAGGAATAGATAAATAATAACAAAAAAATTGTAAAGTGGAGAAAGCGAGAGCGCGCGAATGCACTCAAGCAAACACAAACAGCACAGCACGATGCGTATTTTTTTTTAAAATTGACAAAATAAATCAAAAATAAATCAAAAATAAAAATAAGTGGAAAAGGCGAGAGTGCGCGAGCACACAGGAGCAAAGACAAGCAGCGCAGCTTGATGCGTAGTAAAAAAAATAATAAATAGACAACTGGTCGACCTCATTAGAAATAAAAACCCAAAAGATTAGATAGACAAACAAACAAACACATAAATGTGGAGAGAAGGGCAGTGCGCGCAGGAGCAAAGGTAAACAGCAGACAGACCTGAATCCTTATCTTTACAAGGTCGACCTCAGAACTTTGTTCAGTTTGTCTCGGTGACGGATAATGGAAGGAAGGGCAGGCAACTGGTCGACTTCATTTAAATAAACAAATAAAAAATAAGATAAACTCTCAGGAATAGATAAATAATAACAAAAAAATTGTAAAGTGGAGAAAGCGAGAGCGCGCGAATGCACTCAAGCAAACACAAACAGCACAGCACGATGCGTATTTTTTTTTAAAATTGACAAAATAAATCAAAAATAAATCAAAAATAAAAATAAGTGGAAAAGGCGAGAGTGCGCGAGCACACAGGAGCAAAGACAAGCAGCGCAGCTTGATGCGTAGTAAAAAAAATAATAAATAGACAACTGGTCGACCTCATTAGAAATAAAAACCCAAAAGATTAGATAGACAAACAAACAAACACATAAATGTGGAGAGAAGGGCAGTGCGCGCAGGAGCAAAGGTAAACAGCAGACAGACCTGAATCCTTATCTTTACAAGGTCGACCTCAGAACTTTGTTCAGTTTGTCTCGGTGACGGATAATGGAAGGAAGGGCAGGCAACTGGTCGACTTCATTTAAATAAACAAATAAAAAATAAGATAAACTCTCAGGAATAGATAAATAATAACAAAAAAATTGTAAAGTGGAGAAAGCGAGAGCGCGGAATGCACTCAAGCAAACACAAACAGCACAGCACGATGCGTATTTTTTTTTAAATTGACAAAATAAATCAAAAATAAATCAAAATAAAAATAAGTGGAAAAGGCGAGAGTGCGCGAGCACACAGGAGCAAAGACAAGCAGCGCAGCTTGATGCGTAGTAAAAAAAATAATAAATAGACAACTGGTCGACCTCATTAGAAATAAAAACCCAAAAGATTAGATAGACAAACAAACAAACACATAAATGTGGAGAGAAGGGCAGTGCGCGCAGGAGCAAAGGTAAACAGCAGACAGACCTGAATCCTTATCTTTACAAGGTCGACCTCAGAACTTTGTTCAGTTTGTCTCGGTGACGGATAATGGAAGGAAGGGCAGGCAACTGGTCGACTTCATTTAAATAAACAAATAAAAAATAAGATAAACTCTCAGGAATAGATAAATAATAACAAAAAAATTGTAAAGTGGAGAAAGCGAGAGCGCGCGAATGCACTCAAGCAAACACAAACAGCACAGCACGATGCGTATTTTTTTTTAAATTGACAAAATAAATAAAAATAAATCAAAAATAAAAATAAGTGGAAAAGGCGAGAGTGCGCGAGCACACAGGAGCAAAGACAAGCAGCGCAGCTTGATGCGTAGTAAAAAAAATAATAAATAGACAACTGGTCGACCTCATTAGAAATAAAAACCCAAAAGATTAGATAGACGAACAAACAAACACATAAATGTGGAGAGAAGGGCAGTGCGCGCAGGAGCAAAGGTAAACAGCAGACAGACCTGAATCCTTATCTTTACAAGGTGGACCTCAGAACTTTGTTCAGTTTGTCTCGGTGACGGATAATGGAAGGAAGGGCAGGCAACTGGTCGACTTCATTTAAATATACAAATAAAATATAAGATAAACTCTCAGGAATAGATAAATAATAACAAAATAATTGTAAAGTGGAAAAAGCGAGAGGGCGCGAATGCACTCAAGCAAACACAAACAGCACAGCATGATGCGTATTTTTTTTTAAAATTGACAAAATAAATCAAAAATAAATCAAAAATAAAAATAAGTGGAAAAGGCGAGAGTGCGCGAGCACACAGGAGCAAAGACAAGCAGCGCAGCTTGATGCGTAGTAAAAAAATAATAAATAGACAACTGGTCGACCTCATTAGAAATAAAAACCCAAAAGATTAGATAGACAAACAAACAAACACATAAATGTGGAGAGAAGGGCAGTGCGCGCAGGAGCAAAGGTAAACAGCAGACAGACCTGAATCCTTATCTTTACAAGGTCGACCTCAGAACTTTGTTCAGTTTGTCTCGGTGACGGATAATGGAAGGAAGGGCAGGCAACTGGTCGACTTCATTTAAATAAACAAATAAAAAATAAGATAAACTCTCAGGAATAGATAAATAATAACAAAAAAATTGTACAGTGGAGAAAGCGAGAGCGCGCGAATGCACTCAAGCAAACACAAACAGCACAGCACGATGCGTATTTTTTTTTTAAAATTGACAAAATAAATCAAAAATAAATCAAAAATAAAAATAAGTGGAAAAGGCGAGAGTGCGCGAGCACACAGGAGCAAAGACAAGCAGCGCAGCTTGATGCGTAGTAAAAAAAATAATAAATAGACAACTAGTCCACCTCATTAGAAATAAAAACCCAAAAGATTAGATAGACAAACAAACAAACACATAAATGTGGAGAGAAGGGCAGTGCGCGCAGGAGCAAAGGTAAACAGCAGACAGACCTGAATCCTTATCTTTACAAGGTCGACCTCAGAACTTTGTTCAGTTTGTCTCGGTGATGGATAATGGAAGGAAGGGCAGGCAACTGGTCGACTTCATTTAAATAAACAAATAAAAAATAAGATAAACTCTCAGGAATAGATAAATAATAACAAAAAAAATTGTAAAGTGGAGAAAGCGAGAGCGCGGAAATGCACTCAAGCAAACACAAACAGCACAGCACGATGCGTATTTTTTTTTAAATTGACAAAATAAATCAAAAATAAATCAAAAGTAAAAATAAGTGGAAAAGGCGAGAGTGCGCGAGCACACAGGAGCAAAGACAAGCAGCGCAGCTTGATGCGTAGTAAAAAAAAATAATAAATAGACAACTGGTCGACCTCATTAGAAATAAAAACCCAAAAGATTAGATAGACAAACAAACAAACACATAAATGTGGAGAGAAGGGCAGTGCGCGCAGGAGCAAAGGTAAACAGCAGACAGACCTGAATCCTTATCTTTACAAGGTCGACCTCAGAACTTTGTTCAGTTTGTCTCGGTGACGGATAATGGAAGGAAGGGCAGGCAACTGGTCGACTTCATTTAAATAAACAAATAAAAAATAAGATAAACTCTCAGGAATAGATAAATAATAACAAAAAAATTGTAAAGTGGAGAAAGCGAGAGCGCGCGAATGCACTCAAGCAAACACAAACAGCACAGCACGATGCGTATTTTTTTTTAAAATTGACAAAATAAATCAAAAATAAATCAAAAATAAAAATAAGTGGAAAAGGCGAGAGTGCGCGAGCACACAGGAGCAAAGACAAGCAGCGCAACTTGATGCGTAGTAAAAAAAATAATAAATAGACAACTGGTCGACCTCATTAGAAATAAAAACCCAAAAGATTAGATAGACAAACAAACAAACACATAAATGTGGAGAGAAGGGCAGTGCGCGCAGGAGCAAAGGTAAACAGCAGACAGACCTGAATCCTTATCTTTACAAGGTCGACCTCAGAACTTTGTTCAGTTTGTCTCGGTGACGGATAATGGAAGGAAGGGCAGGCAACTGGTCGACTTCATTTAAATAAACAAATAAAAAATAAGCTAAACTCTCAGGAATAGATAAATAATAACAAAAAAATTGTAAAGTGGAGAAAGCGAGAGCGCGCGAATGCACTCAAGCAAACACAAACAGCACAGCACGATGCGTATTTTTTTTAAATTGACAAAATAAATCAAAAATAAAAATAAGTGGAAAAGGCGAGAGTGCGCGAGCACACAGGAGCAAAGACAAGCAGCGCAGCTTGATGCGTAGTAAAAAAAATAATAAATAGACAACTGGTCGACCTCATTAGAAATAAAAACCCAAAAGATTAGATAGACAAACAAACAAACACATAAATGTGGAGAGAAGGGCAGTGCGCGCAGGAGCAAAGGTAAACAGCAGACAGACCTGAATCCTTATCTTTACAAGGTCGACCTCAGAACTTTGTTCAGTTTGCCTCGGTGACGGATAATGGAAGGAAGGGCAGGCAACTGGTCGACTTCATTTAAATAAACAAATAAAAAATAAGATAAACTCTCAGGAATAGATAAATAATAACAAAAAAATTGTAAAGTGGAGAAAGCGAGAGCGCGCGAATGCACTCAAGCAAACACAAACAGCACAGCACGATGCGTATTTTTTTTTAAAATTGACAAAATAAATAAAAAATAAATCAAAAATAAAAATAAGTGGAAAAGGCGAGAGTGCGCGAGCACACAGGAGCAAAGACAAGCAGCGCAGCTTGATGCGTAGTAAAAAAAATAATAAATAGACAACTGGTCGACCTCATTAGAAATAAAAACCCAAAAGATTAGATAGACGAACAAACAAACACATAAATGTGGAGAGAAGGGCAGTGCGCGCAGGAGCAAAGGTAAAGAGCAGACAGACCTGAATCCTTATCTTTACAAGGTCGACCTCAGAACTTTGTTCAGTTTGTCTCGGTGACGGATAATGGAAGGAAGGGCAGGCAACTGGTCGACTTCATTTAAATAAACAAATAAAAAATAAGATAAACTCTCAGGAATAGATAAATAATAACAAAAAAATTGTACAGTGGAGAAAGCGAGAGCGCGCGAATGCACTCAAGCAAACACAAACAGCACAGCACGATGCGTATTTTTTTTTTTAAAATTGACAAAATAAATCAAAAATAAATCAAAAATAAAAATAAGTGGAAAAGGCGAGAGTGCGCGAGCACACAGGAGCAAAGACAAGCAGCGCAGCTTGATGCGTAGTAAAAAAAATAATAAATAGACAACTGGTCGACCTCATTAGAAATAAAAACCCAAAAGATTAGATAGACAAACAAACAAACACATAAATGTGGAGAGAAGGGCAGTGCGCGCAGGAGCAAAGGTAAACAGCAGACAGACCTGAATCCTTATCTTTACAAGGTCGACCTCAGAACTTTGTTCAGTTTGTCTCGGTGATGGATAATGGAAGGAAGGGCAGGCAACTGGTCGACTTCATTTAAATAAACAAATAAAAAATAAGATAAACTCTCAGGAATAGATAAATAATAACAAAAAAAATTGTAAAGTGGAGAAAGCGGAGAGCGCGGAAATGCACTCAAGCAAACACAAACAGCACAGCACGATGCGTATTTTTTTTTAAATTGACAAAATAAATCAAAAATAAATCAAAAGTAAAAATAAGTGGAAAAGGCGAGAGTGCGCGAGCACACAGGAGCAAAGACAAGCAGCGCAGCTTGATGCGTAGTAAAAAAAAATAATAAATAGACAACTGGTCGACCTCATTAGAAATAAAAACCCAAAAGATTAGATAGACAAACAAACAAACACATAAATGTGGAGAGAAGGGCAGTGCGCGCAGGAGCAAAGGTAAACAGCAGACAGACCTGAATCCTTATCTTTACAAGGTCGACCTCAGAACTTTGTTCAGTTTGTCTCGGTGACGGATAATGGAAGGAAGGGCAGGCAACTGGTCGACTTCATTTAAATAAACAAATAAAAAATAAGATAAACTCTCAGGAATAGATAAATAATAACAAAAAAATTGTAAAGTGGAGAAAGCGAGAGCGCGCGAATGCACTCAAGCAAACACAAACAGCACAGCACGATGCGTATTTTTTTTTAAAATTGACAAAAATAAATCAAAAATAAAAATAAGTGGAAAAGGCGAGAGTGCGCGAGCACACAGGAGCAAAGACAAGCAGCGCAGCTTGATGCGTAGTAAAAAAAATAATAAATAGACAACTGGTCGACCTCATTAGAAATAAAAACCCAAAAGATTAGATAGACAAACAAACAAACACATAAATGTGGAGAGAAGGGCAGTGCGCGCAGGAGCAAAGGTAAACAGCAGACAGACCTGAATCCTTATCTTTACAAGGTCGACCTCAGAACTTTGTTCAGTTTGTCTCGGTGACGGATAATGGAAGGAAGGGCAGGCAACTGGTCGACTTCATTTAAATAAACAAATAAAAAATAAGATAAACTCTCAGGAATAGATAAATAATAACAAAAAAATTGTAAAGTGGAGAAAGCGAGAGCGCGCGAATGCACTCAAGCAAACACAAACAGCACAGCACGATGCGTATTTTTTTTTAAAATTGACAAAATAAATAAAAAATAAATCAAAAATAAAAATAAGTGGAAAAGGCGAGAGTGCGCGAGCACACAGGAGCAAAGACAAGCAGCGCAGCTTGATGCGTAGTAAAAAAAATAATAAATAGACAACTGGTCGACCTCATTAGAAATAAAAACCCAAAAGATTAGATAGACAAACAAACAAACACATAAATGTGGAGAGAAGGGCAGTGCGCGCAGGAGCAAAGGTAAACAGCAGACAGACCTGAATCCTTATCTTTACAAGGTCGACCTCAGAACTTTGTTCAGTTTGTCTCGGTGACGGATAATGGAAGGAAGGGCAGGCAACTGGTCGACTTCATTTAAATAAACAAATAAAAAATAAGATAAACTCTCAGGAATAGATAAATAATAACAAAAAAATTGTAAAGTGGAGAAAGCGAGAGGCGCGAATGCACTCAAGCAAACACAAACAGCACAGCACGATGCGTATTTTTTTTTAAATTGACAAAATAAATCAAAAATAAATCAAAAATAAAAATAAGTGGAAAAGGCGAGAGTGCGCGAGCACACAGGAGCAAAGACAAGCAGCGCAGCTTGATGCGTAGTAAAAAAATAATAAATAGACAACTGGTCGACCTCATTAGAAATAAAAACCCAAAAGATTAGATAGACAAACAAACAAACACATAAATGTGGAGAGAAGGGCAGTGCGCGCAGGAGCAAAGGTAAACAGCAGACAGACCTGAATCCTTATCTTTACAAGGTCGACCTCAGAACTTTGTTCAGTTTGTCTCGGTGACGGATAATGGAAGGAAGGGCAGGCAACTGGTCGACTTCATTTAAATAAACAAATAAAAAATAAGATAAACTCTCAGGAATAGATAAATAATAACAAAAAAATTGTACAGTGGAGAAAGCGAGAGCGCGCGAATGCACTCAAGCAAACACAAACAGCACAGCACGATGCGTATTTTTTTTTAAATTGACAAAATAAATCAAAAATAAATCAAAAATAAAAATAAGTGGAAAAGGCGAGAGTGCGCGAGCACACAGGAGCAAAGACAAGCAGCGCAGCTTGATGCGTAGTAAAAAAAATAATAAATAGACAACTGGTCGACCTCATTAGAAATAAAAACCCAAAAGATTAGATAGACAAACAAACAAACACATAAATGTGGAGAGAAGGGCAGTGCGCGCAGGAGCAAAGGTAAACAGCAGACAGACCTGAATCCTTATCTTTACAAGGTCGACCTCAGAACTTTGTTCAGTTTGTCTCGGTGACGGATAATGGAAGGAAGGGCAGGCAACTGGTCGACTTCATTTAAATAAACAAATAAAAAATAAGATAAACTCTCAGGAATAGATAAATAATAACAAAAAAATTGTAAAGTGGAGAAAGCGAGAGCGCGCGAATGCACTCAAGCAAACACAAACAGCACAGCACGATGCGTATTTTTTTTTAAATTGACAAAATAAATCAAAAATAAATCAAAAATAAAAATAAGTGGAAAAGGCGAGAGTGCGCGAGCACACAGGAGCAAAGACAAGCAGCGCAGCTTGATGCGTAGTAAAAAAAATAATAAATAGACAACTGGTCGACCTCATTAGAAATAAAAACCCAAAAGATTAGATAGACAAACAAACAAACACATAAATGTGGAGAGAAGGGCAGTGCGCGCAGGAGCAAAGGTAAACAGCAGACAGACCTGAATCCTTATCTTTACAAGGTCGACCTCAGAACTTTGTTCAGTTTGTCTCGGTGACGGATAATGGAAGGAAGGGCAGGCAACTGGTCGACTTCATTTAAATAAACAAATAAAAAATAAGATAAACTCTCAGGAATAGATAAATAATAACAAAAAAATTGTAAAGTGGAGAAAGCGAGAGCGCGCGAATGCACTCAAGCAAACACAAACAGCACAGCACGATGCGTATTTTTTTTTAAATTGACAAAATAAATCAAAAATAAATCAAAAATAAAAATAAGTGGAAAAGGCGAGAGTGCGCGAGCACACAGGAGCAAAGACAAGCAGCGCAGCTTGATGCGTAGTAAAAAAAATAATAAATAGACAACTGGTCGACCTCATTAGAAATAAAAACCCAAAAGATTAGATAGACAAACAAACAAACACATAAATGTGGAGAGAAGGGCAGTGCGCGCAGGAGCAAAGGTAAACAGCAGACAGACCTGAATCCTTATCTTTACAAGGTCGACCTCAGAACTTTGTTCAGTTTGTCTCGGTGACGGATAATGGAAGGAAGGGCAGGCAACTGGTCGACTTCATTTAAATAAACAAATAAAAAATAAGATAAACTCTCAGGAATAGATAAATAATAACAAAAAAATTGTAAAGTGGAGAAAGCGAGAGCGCGCGAATGCACTCAAGCAAACACAAACAGCACAGCACGATGCGTATTTTTTTTAAATTGACAAAATAAATCAAAAATAAAAATAAGTGGAAAAGGCGAGAGTGCGCGAGCACACAGGAGCAAAGACAAGCAGCGCAGCTTGATGCGTAGTAAAAAAAATAATAAATAGACAACTGGTCGACCTCATTAGAAATAAAAACCCAAAAGATTAGATAGACGAACAAACAAACACATAAATGTGGAGAGAAGGGCAGTGCGCGCAGGAGCAAAGGTAAACAGCAGACAGACCTGAATCCTTATCTTTACAAGGTGGACCTCAGAACTTTGTTCAGTTTGTCTCGGTGACGGATAATGGAAGGAAGGGCAGGCAACTGGTCGACTTCATTTAAATATACAAATAAAAATATAAGATAAACTCTCAGGAATAGATAAATAATAACAAAAAAATTGTAAAGTGGAAAAAGCGAGAGGCGCGAATGCACTCAAGCAAACACAAACAGCACAGCATGATGCGTATTTTTTTTTAAAATTGACAAAATAAATCAAAAATAAATCAAAAATAAAAATAAGTGGAAAAGGCGAGAGTGCGCGAGCACACAGGAGCAAAGACAAGCAGCGCAGCTTGATGCGTAGTAAAAAAAATAATAAATAGACAACTGGTCGACCTCATTAGAAATAAAAACCCAAAAGATTAGATAGACAAACAAACAAACACATAAATGTGGAGAGAAGGGCAGTGCGCGCAGGAGCAAAGGTAAAGAGCAGACAGACCTGAATCCTTATCTTTACAAGGTCGACCTCAGAACTTTGTTCAGTTTGTCTCGGTGACGGATAATGGAAGGAAGGGCAGGCAACTGGTCGACTTCATTTAAATAAACAAATAAAAAATAAGATAAACTCTCAGGAATAGATAAATAATAACAAAAAAATTGTACAGTGGAGAAAGCGAGAGCGCGCGAATGCACTCAAGCAAACACAAACAGCACAGCACGATGCGTATTTTTTTTTTAAATTGACAAAATAAATCAAAAATAAATCAAAAATAAAAATAAGTGGAAAAGGCGAGAGTGCGCGAGCACACAGGAGCAAAGACAAGCAGCGCAGCTTGATGCGTAGTAAAAAAAATAATAAATAGACAACTGGTCGACCTCATTAGAAATAAAAACCCAAAAGATTAGATAGACAAACAAACAAACACATAAATGTGGAGAGAAGGGCAGTGCGCGCAGGAGCAAAGGTAAACAGCAGACAGACCTGAATCCTTATCTTTACAAGGTCGACCTCAGAACTTTGTTCAGTTTGTCTCGGTGATGGATAATGGAAGGAAGGGCAGGCAACTGGTCGACTTCATTTAAATAAACAAATAAAAAATAAGATAAACTCTCAGGAATAGATAAATAATAACAAAAAAAATTGTAAAGTGGAGAAAGCGAGAGCGCGGAAATGCACTCAAGCAAACACAAACAGCACAGCACGATGCGTATTTTTTTTAAATTGACAAAATAAATCAAAAATAAATCAAAAGTAAAAATAAGTGGAAAAGGCGAGAGTGCGCGAGCACACAGGAGCAAAGACAAGCAGCGCAGCTTGATGCGTAGTAAAAAAAAATAATAAATAGACAACTGGTCGACCTCATTAGAAATAAAAACCCAAAAGATTAGATAGACAAACAAACAAACACATAAATGTGGAGAGAAGGGCAGTGCGCGCAGGAGCAAAGGTAAACAGCAGACAGACCTGAATCCTTATCTTTACAAGGTCGACCTCAGAACTTTGTTCAGTTTGCCTCGGTGACGGATAATGGAAGGAAGGGCAGGCAACTGGTCGACTTCATTTAAATAAACAAATAAAAAATAAGATAAACTCTCAGGAATAGATAAATAATAACAAAAAAATTGTAAAGTGGAGAAAGCGAGAGCGCGCGAATGCACTCAAGCAAACACAAACAGCACAGCACGATGCGTATTTTTTTTAAAATTGACAAAATAAATAAAAAATAAATCAAAAATAAAAATAAGTGGAAAAGGCGAGAGTGCGCGAGCACACAGGAGCAAAGACAAGCAGCGCAGCTTGATGCGTAGTAAAAAAAATAATAAATAGACAACTGGTCGACCTCATTAGAAATAAAAACCCAAAAGATTAGATAGACGAACAAACAAACACATAAATGTGGAGAGAAGGGCAGTGCGCGCAGGAGCAAAGGTAAAGAGCAGACAGACCTGAATCCTTATCTTTACAAGGTCGACCTCAGAACTTTGTTCAGTTTGTCTCGGTGACGGATAATGGAAGGAAGGGCAGGCAACTGGTCGACTTCATTTAAATAAACAAATAAAAAATAAGATAAACTCTCAGGAATAGATAAATAATAACAAAAAAATTGTACAGTGGAGAAAGCGAGAGCGCGCGAATGCACTCAAGCAAACACAAACAGCACAGCACGATGCGTATTTTTTTTTAAATTGACAAAATAAATCAAAAATAAATCAAAAATAAAAATAAGTGGAAAAGGCGAGAGTGCGCGAGCACACAGGAGCAAAGACAAGCAGCGCAGCTTGATGCGTAGTAAAAAAAATAATAAATAGACAACTGGTCGACCTCATTAGAAATAAAAACCCAAAAGATTAGATAGACAAACAAACAAACACATAAATGTGGAGAGAAGGGCAGTGCGCGCAGGAGCAAAGGTAAACAGCAGACAGACCTGAATCCTTATCTTTACAAGGTCGACCTCAGAACTTTGTTCAGTTTGTCTCGGTGACGGATAATGGAAGGAAGGGCAGGCAACTGGTCGACTTCATTTAAATAAACAAATAAAAAATAAGATAAACTCTCAGGAATAGATAAATAATAACAAAAAAATTGTAAAGTGGAGAAAGCGAGAGCGCGCGAATGCACTCAAGCAAACACAAACAGCACAGCACGATGCGTATTTTTTTTTTAAATTGACAAAATAAATCAAAAATAAATCAAAATAAAAATAAGTGGAAAAGGCGAGAGTGCGCGAGCACACAGGAGCAAAGACAAGCAGCGCAGCTTGATGCGTAGTAAAAAAAATAATAAATAGACAACTGGTCGACCTCATTAGAAATAAAAACCCAAAAGATTAGATAGACAAACAAACAAACACATAAATGTGGAGAGAAGGGCAGTGCGCGCAGGAGCAAAGGTAAACAGCAGACAGACCTGAATCCTTATCTTTACAAGGTCGACCTCAGAACTTTGTTCAGTTTGTCTCGGTGACGGATAATGGAAGGAAGGGCAGGCAACTGGTCGACTTCATTTAAATAAACAAATAAAAAATAAGATAAACTCTCAGGAATAGATAAATAATAACAAAAAAATTGTAAAGTGGAGAAAGCGAGAGCGCGCGAATGCACTCAAGCAAACACAAACAGCACAGCACGATGCGTATTTTTTTTAAATTGACAAAATAAATCAAAATAAATCAAAAATAAAAATAAGTGGAAAAGGCGAGAGTGCGCGAGCACACAGGAGCAAAGACAAGCAGCGCAGCTTGATGCGTAGTAAAAAAAATAATAAATAGACAACTGGTCGACCTCATTAGAAATAAAAACCCAAAAGATTAGATAGACAAACAAACAAACACATAAATGTGGAGAGAAGGGCAGTGCGCGCAGGAGCAAAGGTAAACAGCAGACAGACCTGAATCCTTATCTTTACAAGGTCGACCTCAGAACTTTGTTCAGTTTGTCTCGGTGACGGATAATGGAAGGAAGGGCAGGCAACTGGTCGACTTCATTTAAATAAACAAATAAAAAATAAGATAAACTCTCAGGAATAGATAAATAATAACAAAAAAATTGTAAAGTGGAGAAAGCGAGAGCGCGCGAATGCACTCAAGCAAACACAAACAGCACAGCACGATGCGTATTTTTTTTTAATTGACAAAATAAATCAAAAATAAATCAAAAATAAAAATAAGTGGAAAAGGCGAGAGTGCGCGAGCACACAGGAGCAAAGACAAGCAGCGCAGCTTGATGCGTAGT
The DNA here is from genome assembly GCF_023159225.1 of Perognathus longimembris pacificus. Classification (NCBI taxonomy): domain Eukaryota; kingdom Metazoa; phylum Chordata; class Mammalia; order Rodentia; family Heteromyidae; genus Perognathus; species Perognathus longimembris. Next base: position 5,977 of record NW_025958487.1, on the reverse strand, counting down.
AAAAAAAATAATAAATAGACAACTGGTCGACCTCATTAGAAATAAAAACCCAAAAGATTAGATAGACAAACAAACAAACACATAAATGTGGAGAGAAGGGCAGTGCGCACAGGAGCAAAGGTAAACAGCAGACAGACCTGAATCCTTATCTTTACAAGGTCGACCTCAGAACTTTGTTCAGTTTGTCTCGGTGACGGATAATGGAAGGAAGGGCAGGCAACTGGTCGACTTCATTTAAATAAACAAATAAAAAATAAGATAAACTCTCAGGAATAGATAAATAATAACAAAAAAATTGTAAAGTGGAGAAAGCGAGAGCGCGCGAATGCACTCAAGCAAACACAAACAGCACAGCACGATGCGAATTTTTTTTTTTAAATTGACAAAATAAATCAAAAATAAATCAAAAATAAAAATAAGTGGAAAAGGCGAGAGTGCGCGAGCACACAGGAGCAAAGACAAGCAGCGCAGCTTGATGCGTAGTAAAAAAAATAATAAATAGACAACTGCTCGACCTCATTAGAAATAAAAACCCAAAAGATTAGATAGACAAACAAACAAACACATAAATGTGGAGAGAAGGGCAGTGCGCACAGGAGCAAAGGTAAACAGCAGACAGACCTGAATCCTTATCTTTACAAGGTCGACCTCAGAACTTTGTTCAGTTTGTCTCGGTGACGGATAATGGAAGGAAGGGCAGGCAACTGGTCGACTTCATTTAAATAAACAAATAAAAAATAAGATAAACTCTCAGGAATAGATAAATAATAACAAAAAAATTGTAAAGTGGAGAAAGCAAGAGCGCGCGAATGCACTCAAGCAAACACAAACAGCACAGCACGATGCGTATTTTTTTTTAAATTGACAAAATAAATCAAAAATAAATCAAAAATAAAAATAAGTGGAAAAGGCTAGAGTGGGCGAGCACACAGGAGCAAACACAAGCAGCGCAGCTTGATGCGTAGTGAAAAAAATAATAAATAGACAACTGGTCGACCTCATTAGAAATAAAAACCCAAAAGATTAGATAGACAAACAAACAAACACATAAATGTGGAGAGAAGGGCAGTGCGGGCAGGAGCAAAGGTAAACAGCAGACAGACCTGAATGCTTATCTTTACAAGGTCGACCTCAGAACTTTGTTCAGTTTGTCTCGGTCACGGATAATGGAACGAAGGGCAGGAAACTGGTCGACTTCATTTAAATAAACAAATAAAAAATAAGATAAACTCTCAGGAATAGATAAATAATAACAAAAAAATTGTAAAGTGGAGAAAGCGAGAGCGCGCGAATGCACTCAAGCAAACACAAACAGCACAGCACGATGCGTATTTTTTTTTAAATTGACAAAATAAATCAAAAATAAAAATAAGTGGAAAAGGCGAGAGTGCGCGAGCACACAGGAGCAAAGACAAGCAGCGCAGCTTGATGCGTAGTAAAAAAAATAATAAATAGACAACTGGTCGAACTCATTAGAAATAAAAACCCAAAAGATTAGATAGACAAACAAACACATATATGTGGAGAGAAGGGCAGTGCGCACAGGAGCAAAGGTAAACAGCAGACAGACCTGAATCCTTATCTTTACAAGGTCGACCTCAGAACTTTGTTCAGTTTGTCTCAGTGACGGATAATGGAAGGAAGGGCAGGCAACTGGTCGACTTCATTTAAATAAACAAATAAAAAATAAGATAAACTCTCAGGAATAGATAAATAATAACAAAAAAATTGTAAAGTGGAGAAAGCGAGAGCGCGCGAATGCACTCAAGCAAACACAAACAGCACAGCACGATGCGTATTTTTTTTTAAATTGACAAAATAAATCAAAAATAAATCAAAAATAAAAATAAGTGGAAAAGGCGAGAGTGCGCGAGCACACAGGAGCAAAGACAAGCAGCGCAGCTTGATGCGTAGTAAAAAAAATAATAAATAGACAACTGGTCGACCTCATTAGAAATAAAAACCCAAAAGATTAGATAGACAAACAAACAAACACATAAATGTGGAGAGAAGGGCAGTGCGCGCAGGAGCAAAGGTAAACAGCAGACAGACCTGAATCCTTATCTTTACAAGGTCGACCTCAGAACTTTGTTCAGTTTGTCTCGGTGACGGATAATGGAAGGAAGGGCAGGCAACTGGTCGACTTCATTTAAATATACAAATAAAATATAAGATAAACTCTCAGGAATAGATAAATAATAACAAAAAAATTGTAAAGTGGAAAAAGCGAGAGGGCGCGAATGCACTCAAGCAAACACAAACAGCACAGCATGATGCGTTTTTTTTTTTAAATTGACAAAATAAATCAAAAATAAATCAAAAATAAAAAATAAGTGGAAAAGGCGAGAGTGCGCGAGCACACAGGAGCAAAGACAAGCAGCGCAGCTTGATGCGTAGTAAAAATAATAATAAATAGACAACTGGTCGACCTCATTAGAAATAAAAACCCAAAAGATTAGATAGACAAACAAACAAACACATAAATGTGGAGAGAAGGGCAGTGCGCGCAGGAGCAAAGGTAAAGAGCAGACAGACCTGAATCCTTATCTTTACAAGGTCGACCTCAGAACTTTGTTCAGTTTGTCTCGGTGACGGATAATGGAAGGAAGGGCAGGCAACTGGTAGACTTCATTTAAATAAACAAATAAAAAATAAGATAAACTCTCAGGAATAGATAAATAATACCAAAAAAATTGTACAGTGGAGAAAGCGAGAGCGCGCGAATGCACTCAAGCAAACACAAACAGCACAGCACGATGCGTATTTTTTTTTAAAATTGACAAAATAAATCAAAAATAAATCAAAAATAAAAATAAGTGGAAAAGGCGAGAGTGCGCGAGCACACAGGAGCAAAGACAAGCAGCGCAGCTTGATGCGTAGTAAAAAAAATAATAAATAGACAACTGGTCGACCTCATTAGAAATAAAAACCCAAAAGATTAGATAGACAAACAAACAAACACATAAATGTGGAGAGAAGGGCAGTGCGCGCAGGAGCAAAGGTAAACAGCAGACAGACCTGAATCCTTATCTTTACAAGGTCGACCTCAGAACTTTGTTCAGTTTGTCTCGGTGATGGATAATGGAAGGAAGGGCTGGCAACTGGTCGACTTCATTTAAATAAACAAATAAAAAATAAGATAAACTCTCAGGAATAGATAAATAATAACAAAAAAATTGTAAAGTGGAGAAAGCGGAGAGCGCGGAAATGCACTCAAGCAAACACAAACAGCACAGCACGATGCGTATTTTTTTTTAAATTGACAAAATAAATCAAAAATAAATCAAAAGTAAAAATAAGTGGAAAAGGCGAGAGTGCGCGAGCACACAGGAGCAAAGACAAGCAGCGCAGCTTGATGCGTAGTAAAAATAATAATAAATAGACAACTGGTCGACCTCATTAGAAATAAAAACCCAAAAGATTAGATAGACAAACAAACAAACACATAAATGTGGAGAGAAGGGCAGTGTGCGCAGGAGCAAAGGTAAACAGCAGACAGACATGAATCCTTATCTTTACAAGGTCGACCTCAGAACTTTGTTCAGTATGTCTCGGTGACGGATAATGGAAGGAAGGGCAGGCAACTGGTCGACTTCATTTAAATAAACAAATAAAAAATAAGATAAACTCTGCGGAATAGATAAATAATAACAAAAAAATTGTACAGTGGAGAAAGCGAGAGCGCGCGAATGCACTCAAGCAAACACAAACAGCACAGCACGATGCGTATTTTTTTTTAAATTGACAAAATAAATCAAAAATAAATCAAAAATAAAAATAAGTGGAAAAGGCGAGAGTGCGCGAGCACACAGGAGCAAAGACAAGCAGCGCAGCTTGATGCGTAGTAAAAAAAATAATAAATAGACAACTGGTCGACCTCATTAGAAATAAAAACCCAAAAGATTAGATAGACAAACAAACAAACACATAAATGTGGAGAGAAGGGCAGTGCGCGCAGGAGCAAAGGTAAACAGCAGACAGACCTGAATCCTTATCTTTACAAGGTCGACCTCAGAACTTTGTTCAGTTTGTCTCGGTGACGGATAATGGAAGGAAGGGCAGGCAACTGGTCGACTTCATTTAAATAAACAAATAAAAAATAAGATAAACTCTCAGGAATAGATAAATAATAACAAAAAAATTGTAAAGTGGAGAAAGCGAGAGCGCGCGAATGCACTCAAGCAAACACAAACAGCACAGCACGATGCGTATTTTTTTTTAAATTGACAAAATAAATCAAAAATAAATCAAAAATAAAAATAAGTGGAAAAGGCGAGAGTGCGCGAGCACACAGGAGCAAAGACAAGCAGCGCAGCTTGATGCGTAGTAAAAAAAATAATAAATAGACAACTGGTCGACCTCATTAGAAATAAAAACCCAAAAGATTAGATAGACAAACAAACAAACACATAAATGTGGAGAGAAGGGCAGTGCGCGCAGGAGCAAAGGTAAAGAGCAGACAGACCTGAATCCTTATCTTTACAAGGTCGACCTCAGAACTTTGTTCAGTTTGTCTCGGTGACGGATAATGGAAGGAAGGGCAGGCTACTGGTCGACTTCATTTAAATAAACAAATAAAAAATAAGATAAACTCTCAGGAATAGATAAATAATAACAAAAAAATTGTAAAGTGGAGAAAGCGAGAGCGCGCGAATGCACTCAAGCAAACACAAACAGCACAGCACGATGCGTATTTTTTTTTTAAAATTGACAAAATAAATCAAAAATAAATCAAAAATAAAAATAAGTGGAAAAGGCGAGAGTGCGCGAGCACACAGGAGCAAAGACAAGCAGCGCAGCTTGATGCGTAGTAAAAAAAATAATAAATAGACAACTGGTCGACCTCATTAGAAATAAAAACCCAAAAGATTAGATAGACAAACAAACAAACACATAAATGTGGAGAGAAGGGCAGTGCGCGCAGGAGCAAAGGTAAACAGCAGACAGACCTGAATCCTTATCTTTACAAGGTCGACCTCAGAACTTTGTTCAGTTTGTCTCGGTGACGGATAATGGAAGGAAGGGCAGGCAACTGGTCGACTTCATTTAAATAAACAAATAAAAAATAAGATAAACTCTCAGGAATAGATAAATAATAACAAAAAAATTGTAAAGTGGAGAAAGCGAGAGCGCGCGGAAATGCACTCAAGCAAACACAAACAGCACAGCACGATGCGTATTTTTTTTTTAAATTGACAAAATAAATCAAAAATAAATCAAAAATAAAAATAAGTGGAAAAGGCGAGAGTGCGCGAGCACACAGGAGCAAAGACAAGCAGCGCAGCTTGATGCGTAGTAAAAAAATAATAAATAGACAACTGGTCGACCTCATTAGAAATAAAAACCCAAAAGATTAGATAGACAAACAAACAAACACATAAATGTGGAGAGAAGGGCAGTGCGCGCAGGAGCAAAGGTAAACAGCAGACAGACCTGAATCCTTATCTTTACAAGGTCGACCTCAGAACTTTGTTCAGTTTGTCTCGGTGACGGATAATGGAAGGAAGGGCAGGCAACTGGTCGACTTCATTTAAATAAACAAATAAAAAATAAGATAAACTCTCAGGAATAGATAAATAATAACAAAAAAATTGTAAAGTGGAGAAAGCGAGAGCGCGCGAATGCACTCAAGCAAACACAAACAGCACAGCACGATGCGTATTTTTTTTAAAATTGACAAAATAAATCAAAAATAAATCAAAAATAAAAATAAGTGGAAAAGGCGAGAGTGCGCGAGCACACAGGAGCAAAGACAAGCAGCGCAACTTGATGCGTAGTAAAAAAAATAATAAATAGACAACTGGTCGACCTCATTAGAAATAAAAACCCAAAAGATTAGATAGACAAACAAACAAACAAATAAATGTGGAGAGAAGGGCAGTGCGCGCAGGAGCAAAGGTAAACAGCAGACAGACCTGAATCCTTATCTTTACAAGGTCGACCTCAGAACTTTGTTCAGTTTGTCTCGGTGACGGAT
>NW_025958486.1:0-34130 GCF_023159225.1 Perognathus longimembris pacificus | reverse complement strand
TTTGTTCAGTTTGTCGGTGAGGATAATGGAAGGAAGGGCAGGCAACTGGTCGACTTCATTTAAATAAACAAATAAAAAATAAGGTAAACTCTCAGGAATAGATAAATAATAACAAAAAAATGTAAAGTGGAGAAAGCTAGAGCGCGCGAATGCACTCAAGCAAACACAAACAGCACAGCACGATGCGTATTTTTTTAAAAATTGACAAAATAAATCAAAAATAAATCAAAAATAAAAATAAGTGGAAAAGGCGAGAGTGCGCGAGCACACAGGAGCAAAGACAAGCAGCGCAGCTTGATGCGTAGTAAAAAAAATAGTAAATAGACAACTGGTCGACCTCATTAGAAATAAAAACCCAAAAGATTAGATAGACAAACAAACAAATATAAATGTGGAGAGAAGGGCAGTGCGCGCAGGAGCAAAGGTAAACAGCAGACAGACCTGAATCCTTATCTTTACAAGGTAGACCTCAGAAATTTATTCAGTTTGTCTCGGTGACGGATAATGGAAGGAAGGACAGGCAACTGGTCGACTTCATTTAAATAAACAAATGAAAAATAAGATAAACTCTCAGGAATAGATAAATAATAACAAAAAAATTGTAAAGTGGACATAGCGAGAGCGCGCGAATGCACTCAAGCAAACACAAACAGCACAGCACGATGCGTATTTTTTTAAATTGACAAAATAAATCAAAAATAAATCAAAAATAAAAATAAGTGGAAAAGGCGAGAGTGCGCGAGCACACAGGAGCAAAGACAAGCAGCGCAGCTTGATGCGTAGTAAAAAAAATAATAAATAGACAACTGGTCGACCTCATTAGAAATAAAAACCCAAAAGATTAGATAGACAAACAAACAAACACATAAATGTGGAGAGAAGGGCAGTGCGGGCAGGAGCAAAGGTAAACAGCAGACAGACCTGAATCCTTATCTTTACAAGGTCGACCTCAGAACTTTGTTCAGTTTGTCTCGGTGACGGATAATGGAAGGAAGGGCAGGCAACTGGTCGACTTCATTTAAATGAACAAATAAAAAATAAGATAAACTCTCAGGAATAGATAAATAATAACAAAAAAATTGTAAAGTGGAGAAAGCGAGAGCGCGCGAATGCACTCAAGCAAACACAAACAGGACAGCACGATGCGTTTTTTTTTTAAATTGACAAAATAAATCAAAAATAAATCAAAAATAAAAATAAGTGGAAAAGGCGAGAGTGCGCGAGCACACAGGAGCAAAGACAAGCAGCGCAGCTTGATGCGTAGTAAACAAAATAATAAATAGACAACTGGTCGACCTCATTAGAAATAAAAACCCAAAAGATTAGATAGACAAACAAACAAACAAACACATAAATGTGGAGAGAAGGGCAGTTTGCGCAGGAGCAAAGGTAAACAGCAGACAGACCTGAATCCTTATCTTTACATGGTCGACCTCAGAACTTTGTTCAGTATGTCTCGGTGACGGATAATGGAAGGAAGGGCAGGCAACTGGTCGACTTCATTTAAATAAACAAATAAAAAATAAGATAAACTCTCAGGAATAGATAAATAATAACAAAAAAATTGTAAAGTGGAGAAAGCGAGAGCGCGCGAATGCACTCAAGCAAACACAAACAGCACAGCACGATGCGTATTTTTTTTAAAATTGACAAAATAAATCAAAAATAAAAATAAGTGGAAAAGGCGAGAGTGCGCGAGCACACAGGAGCAAAGACAAGTAGCGCAGCTTGATGCGTAGTAAAAAAAATAATAAATAGACAACTGGTCGACCTCATTAGAAATAAAAACCCAAAAGATTAGATAGACAAACAAACAAACACATAAATGTGGAGAGAAGGGCAGTGCGCGCAGGAGCAAAGGTAAACAGCAGACAGACCTGAATCCTTATCTTTACAAGGTCGACCTCAGAACTTTGTTCAGTTTGTCTCGGTGACAGATAATGGAAGGAAGGGCAGGCAACTGGTCGACTTCATTTAAATAAACAAATAAAAAATAAGATACACTCTCAGGAATACATAAATAATAACAAAAAAATTGTAAAGTGGAGAAAGCGAGAGCGCGCGATTGCACTCAAGCAAACACAAACAGCACAGCACGATGCGTATTTTTTTTAAAATTGACAAAATAAATCAAAAATAAATGAAAAATAAAAATCAGAGGAAAAGGCGAGAGTGTGCGAGCACACAGGAGCAAAGACAATCAGCGCAGCTTGATGCGTAGTAAAAAAAATAATAAGTAGACAACTGGTCGACCTCATTAGAAATAAAAACCCAAAAGATTAGATAGACAAACAAACAAACACATAAATGTGGAAAGAAGGGCAGTGCGCGCAGGAGCAAAGGTAAACAGCAGACAGACCTGAATCCTTACTTTACAAGGTCGACCTCAGAACTTTGTTCAGTTTGTCTCGGTGACGGATAATGGAAGGAAGGGCAGGCAACTGGTCGACTTCATTTAAATAAACAAATAAAAAATAAGATAAACTCTCAGGAATAGATAAATAATAACAAAAAAATTGTAAAGTGGAGAAAGCGAGAGCGCGCGAATGCACTCAAGCAAACACAAACAGCACAGCACCATGCGTTTTTTTTTTAAATTGACAAAATAAATCAAAAATAAATCAAAAATAAAAATAAGTGGAAAAGGCGAGAGTGCGCGAGCACACAGGAGCAAAGACAAGCAGCGCAGCTTGATGCGTAGTAAAAAAAATAATAAATAGACAACTGGTCGACCTCATTAGAAATAAAAACCCAAAAGATTAGATAGACAAACAAACAAACACATAAATGTGGAGAGAAGGGCAGTGCGCGCAGGAGCAAAGGTAAACAGCAGACAGACCTGAATCCTTATCTTTACAAGGTCGACCTCACAACTTTGTTCAGTTTGTCTCGGTGACGGATAATGGAAGGAAGGGCAGGCAACTGGTCGACTTCATTTAAATAAACAAATAAAAAATAAGATAAACTCTCAGGAATAGATAAATAATAACAAAAAAATTGTAAAGTGGAGAAAGCGAGAGCGCGCGAATGCACTCAAGCAAACACAAACAGCACAGCACGATGCGTATTTTTTTTAAATTGACAAAATAAATCAAAAATAAATCAAAAATAAAAATAAGTGGAAAAGGCGTGAGTGCGCTAGCACACAGGAGCAAAGACAAGCAGCGCAGCTTGATGCGTAGTAAAAAAAATAATAAATAGACAACTGGTCGACCTCATTAGAAATAAAAACCCAAAAGATTAGATAGACAAACAAACAAACACATAAATGTGGAGAGAAGGGCAGTGCGCGCAGGAGCAAAGGTAAACAGCAGACAGACCTGAATCCTTATCTTAACAAGGTCGACCTCAGAACTTTGTTCAGTTTGTCTCGGTGACGGATAATGGAAGGAAGGGCAGGCAACTGGTCGACTTCATTTAAATAAACAAATAAAAAATAAGATAAACTCTCAGGAATAGATAAATAATAACAAAAAAATTGTAAAGTGGAGAAAGCGAGAGCGCGCGAATGCACTCAAGCAAACACAAACAGCACAGCACGATGCGTATTTTTCTTAAATTGACAAAATAAATCAAAAATAAATCAAAAATAAAAATAAGTGGAAAAGGCGAGAGTGCGCGAGCACAGAGGAGCAAAGACAAGCAGCGCAGCTTGATTAGTAGTAAAAAAAATAATAAATAGACAACTGGTCGACCTCATTAGAAATAAAAACCCAAAAGATTAGATAGACAAACAAACAAACACATAAATGTGGAGAGAAGGGCAGTGCGCGCAGGAGCAAAGGTAAACAGCAGACAGACCTGAATCCTTATTTTTACAAGGTCGACCTCAGAACTTTGTTCAGTTTGTCTCGGTGACGGATAATGGAAGGAAGGGCAGGCAACTGGTCGACTTCATTTAAATAAACAAATAAAAAATAAGATAAACTCTCAGGAATAGATAAATAATAACAAAAAAATTGTAAAGTGGAGAAAGCGAGAGCGCGCGAATGCACTCAAGCAAACACAAACAGCACAGCACGATGCGTATTTTTTTTAAATTGACAAAATAAATCAAAAATAAATCAAAAATAAAAATAAGTGGAAAAAGCGAGAGTGCGCGAGCACACAGGAGCAAAGACAAGCAGCGCAGCTTGATGCGTAGTAAAATAAGTAATGAATAGACAACTGGTCGACCTCATTAGAAATAAAAACCCAAAAGATTAGATAGACAAACAAACAAACACATAAATGTGGAGAGAAGGGCAGTGCGCGCAGGAGCAAAGGTAAACAGCAGACAGACGTGAATCCTTATGTTTACAAGGTCGACCTCAGAACTTTGTTCAGTTTGTCTCGGTGACGGATAATGGAAGGAAGGGCAGGCAACTGGTCGACTTCATTTAAATAAACAAATAAAAAATAAGATAAACTCTCAGGAATAGATAAATAATAACAAAAAAATTGTAAAGTGGAGAAAGCGAGAGCGCGCGAATGCACTCAAGCAAACACAAACAGCACAGCACGATGCGTATTTTTTTTTAAATTGACAAAATAAATCAAAAATAAATGAAAATAAAAATCAGTGGAAAAGGCGAGAGTGTGCGAGCACACAGGAGCAAAGACAATCAGCGCAGCTTGATGCGTAGTAAAAAAAATAATAAATAGACAACTGGTCGACCTCATTAGAAATAAAAACCCAAAAGATTAGATAGACAAACAAACAAACACATAAATGTGGAGAGAAGGGCAGTGCGCGCAGGAGCAAAGGTAAACAGCAGACAGACCTGAATCCTTACTTTACAAGGTCGACCTCAGAACTTTGTTCAGTTTGTCTCGGTGAGGGATAATGGAAGGAAGGGCAGGCAACTGGTCGACTTCATTTAAATAAACAAATAAAAAATAAGATAAACTCTCAGGAATAGATAAATAATAACAAAAAAATTGTAAAGTGGAGAAAGCGAGAGCGCGCGAATGCACTCAAGCAAACACAAACAGCACAGCACCATGCGTTTATTTTTAAATTGACAAAATAAATCAAAAATAAATCAAAAATAAAAATAAGTGGAAAAGGCGAGAGTGCGCGAGCACACAGGAGCAAAGACAAGCAGCGCAGCATGATGCGTAGTAAAAAAAATAATAAATAGACAACTTGTCGACCTCATTAGAAATAAAAACCCAAAAGATTAGATAGACAAACAAACAAACACATAAATGTGGAGAGAAGGGCAGTGCGCGCAGGAGCAAAGGTAAACAGCAGACAGACCTGAATCCTTATCTTTACAAGGTCGACCTCAGAAGTTTGTTCAGTTTGTCTCGGTGACGGATAATGGAAGGAAGGGCAGGCAACTGGTCGACTTCATTTAAATAAACAAATAAAAAATAAGATAAACATTCAGGAATAGATAAATAATAACAAAACAATTGTAAAGTGGAGAAAGCGAGAGCGCGCGAATGCACTCAAGAAACACAAACAGCACAGCACGATGCGTATTTTTTTTAAATTGACAAAATAAATCAAAAATAAATCAAAAATAAAAATAAGTGGAAAAGGCGAGAGTGCGCGAACACACAGGAGCAAAGACAAGCAGCGCAGCTTGATGCGTAGTAAAAAAAATAATAAATAGACAACTGGTCGACCTCATTAGAAATAAAAACCCAAAAGATTACATAGACAAACAAACAAACACATAAATGTGGAGAGAAGGGCAGTGCGCGCAGGAGCAAAGGTAAACAGCAGACAGACCTGAATCCTTATCTTAACAAGGTCGACCTCAGAACTTTGTTCAGTTTGTCTCGGTGACGGATAATGGAAGGAAAGGCAGGCAACTGGTCGACTTCATTTAAATAAACAAATAAAAAATAAGATAAACTCTCAGGAATAGATAAATAATAACAAAAAAATTGTAAAGTGGAGAAAGCGAGAGCGCGCGAATGCACTCAAGCAAACACAAACAGCACAGCACCATGCGTATTTTTTTTTTAAATTGACAAAATAAATCAAAAATAAATCAAAAATAAAAATAAGTGGAAAAGGCGAGAGTGCGCGAGCACACAGGAGCAAAGACAAGCAGCGCAGCTTGATGCGTAGTAAAAAAAATAATAAATAGACAACTATTCGACCTCATTAGAAATAAAAACCCAAAAGATTAGATAGACAAACAAACAAACACATAAATGTGGAGAGAAGGGCAGTGCGCGCAGGAGCAAGGTAAACAGCAGACAGACCTGAATCCTTATCTTTACAAGGTCGACCTCAGAACTTTGTTCAGTTTGTTCGGTGACGGATAATGGAAGGAAGGGCAGGCAACTGGTCGACTTCATTTAAATAAACAAATAAAAAATAAGATAAACCCTCAGGAATAGATAAATAATAACAAAAAAATTGTAAAGTGGAGAAAGCGAGAGCGCGTGAATGCACTCAAGCAAACACAAACAGCAAAGCCCGATGCGTATTTTTTTTAAATTGACAAAATAAATCAAAAATAAATAAAAAATAAAAATAAGTGGAAAAGGCGAGAGTGCGCGAGCACACAGGAGCAAAGACAAGCAGCGCAGCTTGATGCGTAGTAAAAAAAATAATAAATAGACAACTGGTCGACCTCATTAGAAATAAAAACCCAAAAGATTAGATAGACAAACAAACAAACACATAAATGTGGAGAGAAGGGCAGTGCCCGCAGGAGCAAAGGTAAACAGCAGACCGACCTGAATCCTTATCTTTACAAGGTCGACCTCAGAACTTTGTTCATTTTGTCTCGGGAAGGATAATGGAAGGAAGGGCAGGCAACTGGTCGACTTAATTTAAATAAACAAATAAAAAATAAGATAAACTCTCAGGAATAGATAAATAATAGCAAAAAAATTGTAAAGTGGAGAAAGCGAGAGCGCGAAAGGACTCAAGCAAACACAAACAGCACAGCACGATGCGTATTTTTTTTTAAATTGACAAAATAAATCAAAAATAAATCAAAAATAAAAATAAGTGGAAAAGGCGAGAGTGCGCGAGCACACAGGAGCAAAGACAAGCAGCGCAGCTTGATGCGTAGTAAACAAAATAATAAATAGACAACTGGTCGACCTCATTAGAAATAAAAACCCAAAAGATTAGATAGACAAACAAACAAACACATAAATGTGGAGAGAAGGGCAGTTTGCGCAGGAGCAAAGGTAAACAGCAGACAGACCTGAATCCTTATCTTTACATGGTCGACCTCAGAACTTTGTTCAGTATGTCTCGGTGACGGATAATGGAAGGAAGGGCAGGCAACTGGTCGACTTCATTTAAATAAACAAATAAAAAATAAGATAAACTCTCAGGAATAGATAAATAATAACAAAAAAATTGTAAAGTGGAGAAAGCGAGAGCGCGCGAATGCACTCAAGCAAACACAAACAGCACAGCACGATGCGTATTTTTTTTAAATTGACAAAATAAATCAAAAATAAAAATAAGTGGAAAAGGCGAGAGTGCGCGAGCACACAGGAGCAAAGACAAGCAGCGCAGCTTGATGCGTAGTAAAAAAATAATAAATAGACAACTGGTCGACCTCATTAGAAATAAAAACCCAAAAGATTAGATAGACAAACAAACAAAGACATAAATGTTGAGAGAACGGCAGTGCGCGCAGGAGCAAAGGTAAACAGCAGACAGGCCTGAATCCTTATCTTTACAAGGTCGACCTCAGAACTTTGTTCAGTTTGTCTCGGTGACGGATAATGGAAGGAAGGGCAGGCAACTGGTCGACTTCATTTAAATAAACAAATAAAAAATAAGATAAACTCTCAGGAATAGATAAATAATAACAAAAAAATTGTAAAGTGGAGAAAGCGAGAGCGCGCGAATGCACTCAAGCAAACACAAACAGCACAGCACGATGCGTATTTTTTTTTAAATTGACAAAATAAATCAAAAATAAATCAATAAAAATAAGTGGAAAAGGCGAGAGTGCGCGAGCACACAGGAGCAAAGACAAGCAGCGCAGCTTGATGCGTAGTAAAAAAAATAATAAATAGACAACTGGTCGACCTCATTAGAAATAAAAACCCAAAAGTTTAGATAGACAAACAAACAAACACATAAATGTGGAGAGAAGGGCAGTGCGCGCAGGAGCAAAGGTAAACAGCAGACAGATCTGAATCCTTGTCTTTACAAGGTCGACCTCAGAACTTTGTTCAGTTTGTCTCGGTGACGGATAATGGAAGGAAGGGCAGGCAACTGGTCGACTTCATTTAAATAAACAAATAAAAAATAAGATAAACTCTCAGGAATAGATAAATAATAACAAAAAAATTGTAAAGTGGAGAAAGCGAGAGCGCGCGAATGCACTCAAGCAAACACAAACAGGACAGCACGATGCGTTTTTTTTTTAAATTGACAAAATAAATCAAAAATAAATCTAAAATAAAAATAAGTGGAAAAGGCGAGAGTGTGCGAGCACACAGGAGCAAAGACAAGCAGCGCAGCTTGATGCGTAGTAAAAAAAATAATAAATAGACAACTGGTCGACCTCATTAGAAATAAAAACCCAAAAGATTAGATAGACAAACAAACAAACACATAAATGTGGAGAGAAGGGCAGTGCGCGCAGGAGCAAAGGTAAACAGCAGACAGACCTGAATCCTTATCTTTACATGGTCGACCTCAGAACTTTGTTCAGTATTTCTCGGTGACGGATAATGGAAGGAAGGGCAGGCAACTGGTCGACTTCATTTAAATAAACAAATAAAAAATAAGATAAACTCTCAGGAATAGATAAATAATAACAAAAAAATTGTAAAGTGGAGAAAGCGAGAGCGCGCGAATGCACTCAAGCAAACACAAACAGCACAGCACGATGCGTATTTTTTTTAAATTGACAAAATAAATCAAAAATAAATCAAAAATAAAAATAAGTGGAAAAGGCGAGAGTGCGCGAGCACACAGGAGCAAAGACAAGCAGCGCAGCTTGATGCGTAGTAAAAAAATAATAAATAGACAACTGGTCGACCTCATTAGAAATAAAAACCCAAAAGATTAGATAGACAAACAAACAAACACATAAATGTGGAGAGAAGGGCAGTGCGTGCAGGAGCAAAGGTAAACAGCAGACAGACCTGAATCCTTATCTTTACAAGGTCGACCTCAGAACTTTGTTCAGTTTGTCTCGGTGACGGATACTGGAAGGAGGGCAGGCAACTGGTCGACTTAATTTGAATAAACAAATAAAAAATAAGATAAACTCTCAGGAATAGATAAATAATAACAAAAAATTGTAAAGTGGAGAAAGCGAGAGCGCGCGAATGCACTGAAGCAAACACAAACAGCACAGCACGATGCGTATTTTTTTTTAAATTGACAAAATAAAGCAAAAATAAATCAAAAATAAAAATAAGTGGAAAAGGCGAGAGTGCGCGAGCACACAGGAGCAAAGACAAGCAGCGCAGCTTGATGCGTAGTAAAAAAAATAATAAATAGACAACTGGTCGACCTCATTGGAAATAAAAACCCAAAAGATTAGATAGACAAACAAACACATAAATGTGGAGAGAAGGGCAGTGCGCGCAGGAGCAAAGGTAAACAGCAGACAGACCTGAATCTTTATCTTTACAAGGTCGACCTCAGAACATTGTTCAGTTTGTCTCGGTGACGGATAGTGGAAGGAAGGGCAGGCAACTGGTCGACTTCATTTAAATAAACAAATAAAAAATAAGATAACTCTCAGGAATAGATAAATAATAACAAAAAATTGTAAAGTGGAGAAAGCGAGAGCGCGCGAATGCACTCAAGCAAACACAAACAGCAAAGCACGATGCGTATTTTTTTAAAAAATTGACAAAATAAATCAAAAATAAATCAAAAATAAAAATAAGTGGAAAAGGCGAGAGTGCGCGAGCACACAGGAGCAAAGACAAGCAGCGCAGCTTGATGCGTAGTAAACAAAATAATAAATAGACAACTGGTCGACCTCATTAGAAATAAAAACCCAAAAGATTAGATAGACAAACAAACAAACAAACACATAAATGTGGAGAGAAGGGCAGTTTGCGCAGGAGCAAAGGTAAACAGCAGACAGACCTGAATCCTTATCTTTACATGGTCGACCTCAGAACTTTGTTCAGTATGTCTCGGTGACGGATAATGGAAGGAAGGGCAGGCAACTGGTCGACTTCATTTAAATAAACAAATAAAAAATAAGATAAACTCTCAGGAATAGATAAATAATAACAAAAAAATTGTAAAGTGGAGAAAGCGAGAGCGCGCGAATGCACTCAAGCAAACACAAACAGCACAGCACGATGCGTATTTTTTTTAAATTGACAAAATAAATCAAAAATAAAAATAAGTGGAAAAGGCGAGAGTGCGCGAGCACACAGGAGCAAAGACAAGCAGCGCAGCTTGATGCGTAGTAAAAAAATAATAAATAGACAACTGGTCGACCTCATTAGAAATAAAAACCCAAAAGATTAGATAGACAAACAAACAAACACATAAATGTTGAGAGAACGGCAGTGCGCGCAGGAGCAAAGGTAAACAGCAGACAGACGCCTGAATCCTTATCTTTACAAGGTCGACCTCAGAACTTTGTTCAGTTTGTCTCGGTGACGGATAATGGAAGGAAGGGCAGGCAACTGGTCGACTTCATTTAAATAAACAAATAAAAAATAAGATAAACTCTCAGGAATAGATAAATAATAACAAAAAAATTGTAAAGTGGAGAAAGCGAGAGCGCGCGAATGCACTCAAGCAAACACAAACAGCACAGCACGATGCGTATTTTTTTTTAAATTGACAAAATAAATCAAAAATAAATCAAAATAAAAATAAGTGGAAAAGGCGAGAGTGCGCGAGCACACAGGAGCAAAGACAAGCAGCGCAGCTTGATGCGTAGTAAAAAAAATAATAAATAGACAACTGGTCGACCTCATTAGAAATAAAAACCCAAAAGTTTAGATAGACAAACAAACAAACACATAAATGTGGAGAGAAGGGCAGTGCGCGCAGGAGCAAAGGTAAACAGCAGACAGATCTGAATCCTTGTCTTTACAAGGTCGACCTCAGAACTTTGTTCAGTTTGTCTCGGTGACGGATAATGGAAGGAAGGGCAGGCAACTGGTCGACTTCATTTAAATAAACAAATAAAAAATAAGATAAACTCTCAGGAATAGATAAATAATAACAAAAAAATTGTAAAGTGGAGAAAGCGAGAGCGCGCGAATGCACTCAAGCAAACACAAACAGGACAGCACGATGCGTTTTTTTTTTAAATTGACAAAATAAATCAAAAATAAATCTAAAATAAAAATAAGTGGAAAAGGCGAGAGTGTGCGAGCACACAGGAGCAAAGACAAGCAGCGCAGCTTGATGCGTAGTAAAAAAAATAATAAATAGACAACTGGTCGACCTCATTAGAAATAAAAACCCAAAAGATTAGATAGACAAACAAACAAACACATAAATGTGGAGAGAAGGGCAGTGCGCGCAGGAGCAAAGGTAAACAGCAGACAGACCTGAATCCTTATCTTTACATGGTCGACCTCAGAACTTTGTTCAGTATTTCTCGGTGACGGATAATGGAAGGAAGGGCAGGCAACTGGTCGACTTCATTTAAATAAACAAATAAAAAATAAGATAAACTCTCAGGAATAGATAAATAATAACAAAAAAATTGTAAAGTGGAGAAAGCGAGAGCGCGCGAATGCACTCAAGCAAACACAAACAGCACAGCACGATGCGTATTTTTTTTAAATTGACAAAATAAATCAAAAATAAATCAAAAATAAAAATAAGTGGAAAAGGCGAGAGTGCGCGAGCACACAGGAGCAAAGACAAGCAGCGCAGCTTGATGCGTAGTAAAAAAATAATAAATAGACAACTGGTCGACCTCATTAGAAATAAAAACCCAAAAGATTAGATAGACAAACAAACAAACACATAAATGTGGAGAGAAGGGCAGTGCGTGCAGGAGCAAAGGTAAACAGCAGACAGACCTGAATCCTTATCTTTACAAGGTCGACCTCAGAACTTTGTTCAGTTTGTCTCGGTGACGGATACTGGAAGGGAGGGCAGGCAACTGGTCGACTTAATTTGAATAAACAAATAAAAAATAAGATAAACTCTCAGGAATAGATAAATAATAACAAAAAAATTGTAAAGTGGAGAAAGCGAGAGCGCGCGAATGCACTGAAGCAAACACAAACAGCACAGCACGATGCGTATTTTTTTTTAAATTGACAAAATAAAGCAAAAATAAATCAAAAATAAAAATAAGTGGAAAAGGCGAGAGTGCGCGAGCACACAGGAGCAAAGACAAGCAGCGCAGCTTGATGCGTAGTAAAAAAAATAATAAATAGACAACTGGTCGACCTCATTGAAATAAAAACCCAAAAGATTAGATAGACAAACAAACACATAAATGTGGAGAGAAGGGCAGTGCGCGCAGGAGCAAAGGTAAACAGCAGACAGACCTGAATCTTTATCTTTCCAAGGTCGACCTCAGAACATTGTTCAGTTTGTCTCGGTGACGGATAGTGGAAGGAAGGGCAGGCAACTGGTCGACTTCATTTAAATAAACAAATAAAAAATAAGATAAACTCTCAGGAATAGATAAATAATAACAAAAACATTGTAAAGTGGAGAAAGCGAGAGCGCGCGAATGCACTCAAGCAAACACAAACAGCAAAGCACGATGCGTATTTTTTTAAAAAATTGACAAAATAAATCAAAAATAAATAAAAAATAAAAATAAGTGGAAAAGGCGAGAGTGCGCGAGCACACAGGAGCAAAGACAAGCAGCGCAGCTTGATGCGTAGTAAAAAAAATAATAAATAGACAACTGGTCGACCTCATTAGAAATAAAAACCCAAAAGATTAGATAGACAAACAAACAAACACATAAATGTGGAGAGAAGGGCAGTGCGCGCAGGAGCAAAGGTAAACAGCAGACAGACCTGAATCCTTATCTTTACAAGGTCGACCTCAGAACTTTGTTCAGTTTGTCTCGGTGACGGATAATGGAAGGAAGGGCAGGCAACTGGTCGACTTCATTTAAATAAACAAATAAAAAATAAGATAAACTCTCAGGAATAGATAAATAATAACAAAAAATTGTAAAGTGGAGAAAGCGAGAGCGCGCGAATGCACTCAAGCAAACACAAACAGCACAGCACGATGCGTATTTTTTTTTAAATTGACAAAATAAATCAAAAATAAATTAAAAATAAAAATAAGTGGAAAAGGCGAGAGTGCGCGAGCACACAGGAGCAAAGACAAGCAACACAGCTTGATGCGTAGTAAAAAAAAATAATAAATAGACAACTGGTCGACCTCATTAGAAATAAAAACCCAAAAGATTAGATAGACAAACAAACAAACACATAAATGTGGAGAGAAGGGCAGTGCGGGCAGGAGCAAAGGTAAACAGCAGACAGACCTGAATCCTTATCTTTACAAGGTCGACCTCAGAACTTTGTTCAGTTTGTCTCGGTGACAGATAATGGAAGGAAGGGCAGGCAACTGGTCGACTTCATTTAAATAAACAAATAAAAAATAAGATACACTCTCAGGAATACATAAATAATAACAAAAAAATTGTAAAGTGGAGAAAGCGAGAGCGCGCGATTGCACTCAAGCAAACACAAACAGCACAGCACGATGCGTATTTTTTTTTAAAATTGACAAAATAAATCAAAAATAAATCAAAAATAAAAATAAGTGGAAAAGGCGAGAGTGCGCGAGCACACAGGAGCAAAGACAAGCAGCGCAGCTTGATGCGTAGTAAAAAAAATAGTAATTAGACAACTGGTCGACCTAATTAGAAATAAAAACCCAAAAGATTAGATAGACAAACAAACAAAGACATAAATGTGGAGAGAAGGGCAGTGCGCGCAGGAGCAAAGTAAACAGCAGACAGACCTGAATCCTTATCTTTACAAGGTCGACCTCTGAACTTTGTTCAGTTTGTCTCGGTGACGGATAATGGAAGGAAGGGCAGGCAACTGGTCGACTTCATTTAAATAAACAAATAAAAAATAAGATAAACTCTCAGGAATAGATAAATAATAACAAAAAAATTGTAAAGTGGAGAAAGCGAGAGCGCGCGAATGCACTCAAGCAAACACAAACAGCACAGCACGATGCGTATTTTTTTTAAATTGACAAAATAAATCAAAAATAAATCAAAAATAAAAATAAGTGGAAAAAGCGAGAGTGCGCGAGCACACAGGAGCAAAGACAAGCAGCGCAGCTTGATGCGTAGTAAAAAAAATAATGAATAGACAACTGGTCGACCTCATTAGAAATAAAAACCCAAAAGATTAGATAGACAAACAAACAAACACATAAATGTGGAGAGAAGGGCAGTGCGCGCAGGAGCAAAGGTAAACAGCAGACAGACGTGAATCCTTATGTTTACAAGGTCGACCTCAGAACTTTGTTCAGTTTGTCTCGGTGACGGATAATGGAAGGAAGGGCAGGCAACTGGTCGACTTCATTTAAATAAACAAATAAAAAATAAGATAAACTCTCAGGAATAGATAAATAATAACAAAAAAATTGTAAAGTGGAGAAAGCGAGAGCGTGCGAATGCACTCAAGCAAACACAAACAGCACAGCACGATGCGTATTTTTTTTAAAATTGACAAAATAAATCAAAAATACATGAAAATAAAAATCAGTGGAAAAGGCGAGAGTGTGCGAGCACACAGGAGCAAAGACAATCAGCGCAGCTTGATGCGTAGTAAAAAAAATAATAAATAGACAACTGGTCGACCTCATTAGAAATAAAAACCCAAAAGATTAGATAGACAAACAAACAAACACATAAATGTGGAGAGAAGGGCAGTGCGCGCAGGAGCAAAGGTAAACAGCAGACAGACCTGAATCCTTACTTTACAAGGTCGACCTCAGAACTTTGTTCAGTTTGTCTCGGTGAGGGATAATGGAAGGAAGGGCAGGCAACTGGTCGACTTCATTTAAATAAACAAATAAAAAATAAGATAAACTCTCAGGAATAGATAAATAATAACAAAAAAATTGTAAAGTGGAGAAAGCGAGAGCGCGCGAATGCACTCAAGCAAACACAAACAGCACAGCACCATACGTTTTTTTTTAAATTGACAAAATAAATCAAAAATAAATCAAAAATAAAAATAAGTGGAAAAGGCGAGAGTGCGCGAGCACACAGGAGCAAAGACAAGCAGCGCAGCATGATGCGTAGTAAAAAAAATAATAAATAGACAACTTGTCGACCTCATTAGAAATAAAAACCCAAAAGATTAGATAGACAAACAAACAAACACATAAATGTGGAGAGAAGGGCAGTGCGCGCAGGAGCAAAGGTAAACAGCAGACAGACCTGAATCCTTATCTCTACAAGGTCGACCTCAGAAGTTTGTTCAGTTTGTCTCGGTGACGGATAATGGAAGGAAGGGCAGGCAACTGGTCGACTTCATTTAAATAAAAAAATAAAAAATAAGATAAACTCTCAGGAATAGATAAATAATAACAAAAAAATTGTAAAGTGGAGAAAGCGAGAGCGCGCGAATGCACTCAAGAAACACAAACAGCACAGCACGATGCGTATTTTTTTAAATTGACAAAATAAATCAAAAATAAATCAAAAATAAAAATAAGTGGAAAAGGCGAGAGTGCGCGAACACACAGGAGCAAAGACAAGCAGCGCAGCTTGATGCGTAGTAAAAAAAATAATAAATAGACAACTGGTCGACCTCATTAGAAATAAAAACCCAAAAGATTACATAGACAAACAAACAAACACATAAATGTGGAGAGAAGGGCAGTGCGCGCAGGAGCAAAGGTAAACAGCAGACAGACCTGAATCCTTATCTTAACAAGGTCGACCTCAGAACTTTGTTCAGTTTGTCTCGGTGACGGATAATGGAAGGAAGGGCAGGCAACTGGTCGACTTCATTTAAATAAACAAATAAAAAATAAGATAAACTCTCAGGAATAGATAAATAATAACAAAAAAATTGTAAAGTGGAGAAAGCGAGAGCGCGCGAATGCACTCAAGCAAACACAAACAGCACAGCACGATGCGTATTTTTTTTAAATTGACAAAATAAATCAAAAATAAATCAAAAATAAAAATAAGTGGAAAAGGCGAGAGTGCGCGAGCACACAGGAGCAAAGACAAGCAGCGCAGCTTGATGCGTAGTAAAAAAAATAATAAATAGACAACTATTCGACCTCATTAGAAATAAAAACCCAAAAGATTAGATAGACAAACAAACAAACACATAAATGTGGAGAGAAGGGCAGTGCGCGCAGGAGCAAAGGTAAACAGCAGACAGACCTGAATCCTTATCTTTACAAGGTCGATCTCAGAACTTTGTTCAGTTTGTTTCGGTGACGGATAATGGAAGGAAGGGCAGGCAACTGGTCGACTTCATTTAAATAAACAAATAAAAAATAAGATAAACCCTCAGGAATAGATAAATAATAACAAAAAAATTGTAAAGTGGAGAAAGCGAGAGCGCGTGAATGCACTCAAGCAAACACAAACAGCACAGCACGATGCGTATTTTTTTTAAATTGACAAAATAAATCAAAAATAAAAATAAGTGGAAAAGGCGAGAGTGCGCGAGCACACAGGAGCAAAGACAAGCAGCGCAGCTTGATGCGTAGTAAAAAAAATAATAAATAGACAACTGGTCGACCTCATTAGAAATAAAAACCCAAAAGATTAGATAGACAAACAAACAAACACATAAATGTGGAGAGAAGGGCAGTGCGGGCAGGAGCAAAGGTAAACAGCAGACAGACCTGAATCCTTATCTTTACAAGGTCGACCTCAGAACTTTGTTATTTTGTCTCGGTGACGGATAATGGAAGGAAGGGCAGGCAACTGGTCAACTTCAGTTAAATAAACAAATAAAAAATAAGATAAACTCTCAGGAATTGATAAATAATAACAAAAAAATTGTAAATTGGAGAAAGCGAGAGCACGCGAATGCACTCAAGCAAACACAAACAGCACAGCACGATGCGTATTTTTTTTCAAAATTGACAAATAAATCAAAAATAAATCAAAAATAAAAATAAGTGGAAAAGGCGAGAGTGCGCGAGCACACAGGAGCAAAGACAAGCAGCGCAGCTTGATGCGTAGTAAAAAAAATAATAAATAGACAACTGGTCGACCTCATTAGAAATAAAAACCCAAAAGATTAGATAGACAAACAAACAAACACATAAATGTGGAGAGAAGGGCAGTGCGCGCAGGAGCAAAGGTAAACAGCAGACAGACCTGAATCCTTATCTTTACAAGGTCGACCTCAGAACTTTGTTCAGTTTGTCTCGGTGACGGATAATGGAAGGAAGGGCAGGCAACTGGTCGACTTCATTTAAATAAACAAATAAAAAATAAGATAAACTCTCAGGAATAGATAAATAATAACAAAAAAATTGTAAGTGGAGAAAGCAATAGCGCGCAAATGCACTCAAGCAAACACAAACAGCACAGCACGATGCGTATTTTTTTTTAATTGACAAAATAAATCAAAAATAAATCAAAAATAAAAATAAGTGGAAAAGGCGAGAGTGCGCGAGCACACAGGAGCAAAGACAAGCAGCGCAGCTTGATGCGTAGTAAAAAAAATAATAAATAGACAACTGGTCGACCTCATTAGAAATAAAAACCCAAAAGATTAGATAGACAAACAAACAAACACATAAATGTGGAGAGAAGGGCAGTGCGCGCAGGAGCAAAGGTAAACAGCAGACAGACCTGAATCCTTATCTTTACTAGGTCGACCTCAGAACTTTGTTCAGTTTGTCTCGGTGACGGATAATGGAAGGAAGGGCAGGCAACTGGTCGACTTCATTTAAATAAACAAATAAAAAATAAGATAAACTCTCAGGAATAGATAAATAATAACAAAAAAATTGTAAAGTGGAGAAAGCGAGAGCGCGCGAATGCACTCAAGCAAACACAAACAGCACAGCACGATGCGTATTTTTTTTAAATTGACAAAATAAATCAAAAATAAATCAAAAATAAAAATAAGTGGAAAAGGCGAGAGTGCGCGAGCACACAGGAGCAAAGACAAGCAGCGCAGCTTGATGCGTAGTAAAAAAAATAGTAATTAGACAACTGGTCGACCTAATTAGAAATAAAATCCCAAAAGATTAGATAGACAAACAAACAAACACATAAATGTGGAGAGAAGGGCAGTGCGCGCAGGAGCAAAGGTAAACAGCAGACAGACCTGAATCCTTATCTTTACTAGGTCGACCTCAGAATTTGTTCAGTTTGTCTCGGTGACGGATAATGGAAGGAAGGGCAGGCAACTGGTCGACTTCATTTAAATAAACAAATAATAAATAAGATAAACTCTCAGGAATAGATAAATAATAACAAAAAAATTGTAAAGTGGAGAAAGCGAGAGCGCGCGAATGCACTCAAGCAAACACAAACAGCACAGCACGATGCGTATTTTTTTAAAATTGACAAAATAAATCAAAAATAAAAATAAGTGGAAAAGGCGAGAGTGCGTGAGCACACAGGAGCAAAGACAAGCAGCGCAGCTTGATGCGTAGTAAAAAAAATAATAAATAGACAACTGGTCGACCTCATTAGAAATAAAAACCCAAAAGATTAGATAGACAAACAAACAAAGACATAAATGTGGAGAGAAGGGCAGTGCGCGCAGGAGCAAAGGTAAACAGCAGACAGACCTGAATCCTTATCTTTACTAGGTCGACCTCAGAACTTTGTTCAGTTTGTCTCGGTGACGGATAATGGAAGGAAGGGCAGGCAACTGGTCGACTTCATTTAAATAAACAAATAAAAAATAAGATAAACTCTCAGGAATAGATAAATAATAACAAAAAAATTGTAAAGTGGAGAAAGCGAGAGCGCGCGAATGCACTCAAGCAAACACAAACAGCACAGCACGATGCGTATTTTTTTTTAAATTGACAAAATAAATCAAAAATAAATCAAAAATAAAAATAAGTGGAAAAAGCGAGAGTGCGCGAGCACACAGGAGCAAAGACAAGCAGCGCAGCTTGATGCGTAGTAAAAAAAATAATGAATAGACAACTGGTCGACCTCATTAGAAATAAAAACCCAAAAGATTAGATAGACAAACAAACAAACACATAAATGTGGAGAGAAGGGCAGTGCGCGCAGGAGCAAAGGTAAACAGCAGACAGACGTGAATCCTTATGTTTACAAGGTCGACCTCAGAACTTTGTTCAGTTTGTCTCGGTGACGGATAATGGAAGGAAGGGCAGGCAACTGGTCGACTTCATTTAAATAAACAAATAAAAAATAAGATAAACTCTCAGGAATAGATAAATAATAACAAAAAAATTGTAAAGTGGAGAAAGCGAGAGCGCGCGAATGCACTCAAGCAAACACAAACAGCACAGCACGATGCGTATTTTTTTTCAAATTGACAAAATAAATCAAAAATAAATCAAAAATAAAAATCAGTGGAAAAGGCGAGAGTCTGCGAGCACACAGGAGCAAAGACAATCAGCGCAGCTTGATGCGTAGTAAAAAAAATAATAAATAGACAACTGGTCGACCTCATTAGAAATAAAAACCCAAAAGATTAGATAGACAAACAAACAAACACATAAATGTGGGGAGAAGGGCAGTGCGCGCAGGAGCAAAGGTAAACAGCAGACAGACCTGAATCCTTATCTTTACAAGGTCGACCTCAGAACTTTGTTCAGTTTGTCTCGGTGACGGATAATGGAAGGAAGGGCAGGCAACTGGTCGACTTCATTTAAATAAACAAATAAAAAATAAGATAAACTCTCAGGAATAGATAAATAATAACAAAAAAATTGTAAAGTGGAGAAAGCGAGAGCGCGCGAATGCACTCAAGCAAACACAAACAGCACAGCACGATGCGTATTTTTTTTAAAATTGACAAAATAAATCAAAAATAAATCAAAAATAAAAATCAGTGGAAAAGGCGAGAGTGTGCGAGCACACAGGAGCAAAGACAATCAGCGCAGCTTGATGCGTAGTAAAAAAAATAATAAATAGACAACTGGTCGACCTAATTAGAAATAAAAACCCAAAAGATTAGATAGACAAACAAACAAAGACATAAATGTGGAGAGAAGGGCAGTGCGCGCAGGAGCAAAGGTAAACAGCAGACAGACCTGAATCCTTATCTTTACAAGGTCGACCTCAGAACTTTGTTCAGTTTGTCTCGGTGACGGATAATGGAAGGAAGGGCAGGCAACTGGTCGACTTCATTTAAATAAACAAATAAAAAATAAGATAAACTCTCAGGAATAGATAAATAATAACAAAAAAATTGTAAAGTGGAGAAAGCGAGAGCGCGGAATGCACTCAAGCAAACACAAACAGCACAGCACGATGCGTATTTTTTTTTAAATTAACAAAATAAATCAAAAATAAATCAAAAATAAAAATAAGTGGAAAAGGCGAGAGTGCGCGAGCACACAGGAGCAAAGACAAGCAGCGCAGCTTGATGCGTAGTAAAAAAAATAGTAATTAGACAACTGGTCGACCTAATTAGAAATAAAAACCCAAAAGATTAGATAGACAAACAAACAAAGACATAAATGTGGAGAGAAGGGCAGTGCGCGCAGGAGCAAAGGTAAACAGCAGACAGACCTGAATCCTTATCTTTACTAGGTCGACCTCAGAATTTTGTTCAGTTTGTCTCGGTGACGGATAATGGAAGGAAGGGCAGGCAACTGGTCGACTTCATTTAAATAAACAAATAATAAATAAGATAAACTCTCAGGAATAGATAAATAATAACAAAAAAATTGTAAAGTGGAGAAAGCGAGAGCGCGCGAATGCACTCAAGCAAACACAAACAGCACAGCACGATGCGTATTTTTTTAAATTGACAAAATAAATCAAAAATAAAAATAAGTGGAAAAGGCGAGAGTGCGTGAGCACACAGGAGCAAAGACAAGCAGCGCAGCTTGATGCGTAGTAAAAAAAATAATAAATAGACAACTGGTCGACCTCATTAGAAATAAAAACCCAAAAGATTAGATAGACAAACAAACAAAGACATAAATGTGGAGAGAAGGGCAGTGCGCGCAGGAGCAAAGGTAAACAGCAGACAGACCTGAATCCTTATCTTTACTAGGTCGACCTCAGAACTTTGTTCAGTTTGTCTCGGTGACGGATAATGGAAGGAAGGGCAGGCAACTGGTCGACTTCATTTAAATAAACAAATAAAAAATAAGATAAACTCTCAGGAATAGATAAATAATAACAAAAAAATTGTAAAGTGGAGAAAGCGAGAGCGCGCGAATGCACTCAAGCAAACACAAACAGCACAGCACGATGAGTATTTTTTTTAAATTGACAAAATAAATCAAAAATAAATCAAAAATAAAAATAAGTGGAAAAAGCGAGAGTGCGCGAGCACACAGGAGCAAAGACAAGCAGCGCAGCTTGATGCGTAGTAAAAAAAATAATGAATAGACAACTGGTCGCCCTCATTAGAAATAAAAACCCAAAAGATTAGATAGACAAACAAACAAACACATAAATGTGGAGAGAAGGGCAGTGCGCGCAGGAGCAAAGGTAAACAGCAGACAGACGTGAATCCTTATGTTTACAAGGTCGACCTCAGAACTTTGTTCAGTTTGTCTCGGTGACGGATAATGGAAGGAAGGGCAGGCAACTGGTCGACTTCATTTAAATAAACAAATAAAAAATAAGATAAATTCTCAGGAATAGATAAATAATAACAAAAAAATTGTAAAGTGGAGAAAGCGAGAGCGCGCGAATGCACTCAAGCAAACACAAACAGCACAGCACGATGCGTATTTTTTTTCAAATTGACAAAATAAATCAAAAATAAATCAAAAATAAAAATCAGTGGAAAAGGCGAGAGTCTGCGAGCACACAGGAGCAAAGACAATCAGCGCAGCTTGATGCGTAGTAAAAAAAATAATAAATAGACAACTGGTCGACCTCATTAGAAATAAAAACCCAAAAGATTAGATAGACAAACAAACAAACACACATAAATGTGGAGAGAAGGGCAGTGCGCGCAGGAGCAAAGGTAAACAGCAGACAGACCTGAATCCTTATCTTTACAAGGTCGACCTCAGAACTTTGTTCAGTTTGTCTCGGTGACGGATAATGGAAGGAAGGGCAGGCAACTGGTCGACTTCATTTAAATAAACAAATAAAAAATAAGATAAACTCTCAGGAATAGATAAATAATAACAAAAACATTGTAAAGTGGAGAAAGCGAGAGCGCGCGAATGCACTCAAGCAAACACAAACAGCACAGCACGATGCGTATTTTTTTTTAAATTGACAAAATAAATCAAAAATAAATCAAAAATAAAAATAAGTGGAAAAGGCGAGAGTGCGCGAGCACACAGGAGCAAAGACAAGCAGCGCAGCTTGATGCGTAGTAAAAAAAATAATAAATAGACAACTGGTCGACCTCATTAGAAATAAAAACCCAAAAGATTAGATAGACAAACAAACAAACACATAAATGTGGAGAGAAGGGCAGTGCGCTCATGAGCAAAGGTAAACAGCAGACAGACCTGAATCCTTATCTTTACAAGGTCGACCTCAGAACTTTGTTCAGTTTGTCTCGGTGACGGATAATGGAAGGAAGGGCAGGCAACTGGTCGACTTCATTTAAATAAACAAATAAAAAATAAGGTAAACTCTCAGGAATAGATAAATAATAACAAAAAAATGTAAAGTGGAGAAAGCTAGAGCGCGCGAATGCACTCAAGCAAACACAAACAGCACAGCACGATGCGTATTTTTTTAAAAATTGACAAAATAAATCAAAAATAAATCAAAAATAAAAATAAGTGGAAAAGGCGAGAGTGCGCGAGCACACAGGAGCAAAGACAAGCAGCGCAGCTTGATGCGTAGTAAAAAAAATAGTAAATAGACAACTGGTCGACCTCATTAGAAATAAAAACCCAAAAGATTAGATAGACAAACAAACAAATATAAATGTGGAGAGAAGGCAGTGCGCGCAGGAGCAAAGGTAAACAGCAGACAGACCTGAATCCTTATCTTTACAAGGTAGACCTCAGAAATTTATTCAGTTTGTCTCGGTGACGGATAATGGAAGGAAGGACAGGCAACTGGTCGACTTCATTTAAATAAACAAATGAAAAATAAGATAAACTCTCAGGAATAGATAAATAATAACAAAAAAATTGTAAAGTGGACATAGCGAGAGCGCGCGAATGCACTCAAGCAAACACAAACAGCACAGCACGATGCGTATTTTTTTTAAATTGACAAAATAAATCAAAAATAAATCAAAAATAAAAATAAGTGGAAAAGGCGAGAGTGCGCGAGCACACAGGAGCAAAGACAAGCAGCGCAGCTTGATGCGTAGTAAAAAAAATAATAAATAGACAACTGGTCGACCTCATTAGAAATAAAAACCCAAAAGATTAGATAGACAAACAAACAAACACATAAATGTGGAGAGAAGGGCAGTGCGGGCAGCAGCAAAGGTAAACAGCAGACAGACCTGAATCCTTATCTTTACAAGGTCGACCTCAGAACTTTGTTCAGTTTGTCTCGGTGACGGATAATGGAAGGAAGGGCAGGCAACTGGTCGACTTCATTTAAATAAACAAATAAAAAATAAGATAAACTCTCAGGAATAGATAAATAATAACAAAAAAATTGTAAAGTGGAGAAAGCGAGAGCGCGCGAATGCACTCAAGCAAACACAAACAGGACAGCACGATGCGTTTTTTTTTAAATTGACAAAATAAATCAAAAATAAATCAAAAATAAAAATAAGTGGAAAAGGCGAGAGTGCGCGAACACACAGGAGCAAAGACAAGCAGCGCAGCTTGATGCGTAGTAAACAAAATAATAAATAGACAACTGGTCGACCTCATTAGAAATAAAAACCCAAAAGATTAGATAGACAAACAAACAAACAAACACATAAATGTGGAGAGAAGGGCAGTTTGCGCAGGAGCAAAGGTTAACAGCAGACAGACCTGAATCCTTATCTTTACATGGTCGACCTCAGAACTTTGTTCAGTATGTCTCGGTGACGGATAATGGAAGGAAGGGCAGGCAACTGGTCGACTTCATTTAAATAAACAAATAAAAAATAAGATAAACTCTCAGGAATAGATAAATAATAACAAAAAAATTGTAAAGTGGAGAAAGCGAGAGCGCGCGAATGCACTCAAGCAAACACAAACAGCACAGCACGATGCGTATTTTTTTTAAATTGACAAAATAAATCAAAAATAAATCAAAAATAAAAATAAGTGGAAAAGGCGAGAGTGCGCGAGCACACAGGAGCAAAGACAAGCAGCGCAGCTTGATGCGTAGTAAAAAAAATAATAAATAGACAACTGGTCGACCTCATTAGAAATAAAAACCCAAAAGTTTAGATAGACAAACAAACAAACACATAAATGTGGAGAGAAGGGCAGTGCGCGCAGGAGCAAAGGTAAACAGCAGACAGATCTGAATCCTTGTCTTTACAAGGTCGACCTCAGAACTTTGTTCAGTTTGTCTCGGTGACGGATAATGGAAGGAAGGGCAGGCAACTGGTCGACTTCATTTAAATAAACAAATAAAAAATAAGATAAACTCTCAGGAATAGATAAATAATAACAAAAAAATTGTAAAGTGGAGAAAGCGAGAGCGCGCGAATGCACTCAAGCAAACACAAACAGCACAGCACGATGCGTTTTTTTTTTAAATTGACAAAATAAATCAAAAATAAATAAAAAATAAAATAAGTGGAAAAGGCGAGAGTGCGCGAGCACACAGGAGCAAAGACAAGCAGCGCAGCTTGATGCGTAGTAAAAAAAATAATAAATAGACAACTGGTCGACCTCATTAGAAATAAAAACCCAAAAGATTAGATAGACAAACAAACAAACAAACACATAAATGTGGAGAGAAGGGCAGTGCGCGCAGGAGCAAATGTAAACAGCAGACAGACCTGAATCCTTATCTTTACAAGGTCGACCTCAGAACTTTGTTCAGTTTGTCTCGGTGACGGATAATGGAAGGAAGGGCAGGCAACTGGTCGACTTCATTTAAATAAACAAATAAAAAATAAGATAAACTCTCAGGAATAGATAAATAATAACAAAAACTTTGTAAAGTGGAGAAAGCGAGAGCGCGCGAATGCACTCAAGCAAACACAAACAGCACAGCACGATGCGTATTTTTTTTTAAATTGACAAAATAAATCAAAAATAAATCAAAAATAAAAATAAGTGGAAAAGGCGAGAGGTGCGCGAGCACACAGGAGCAAAGACAAGCAGCGCAGCTTGATGCGTAGTAAAAAAAATAATAAATAGACAACTGGTCGACCTCATTAGAAATAAAAACCCCAAAAGATAGATAGACAAACAAACAAACACATAAATGTGGAGAGAAGGGCAGAGCGCGCAGGAGCAAAGGTAAACAGCAGACAGACCTGAATCCTTATCTTTACAAGGTCGACCTCAGAACTTTGTTCACTTTGTCTCGGTGACGGATAATGGAAGGAAGGGCAGGCAACTGGTCGAATTCATTTAAATAAACAAATAAAAAATAAGATAAACTCTCAGGAATAGATAAATAATAACAAAAAAATTGTAAAGTGGAGAAAGCGAGAGCGCGCGAATGCACTCAAGCAAACACAACAGCACAGCACGATGCGTATTTTTTTTTAAAATTGACAAAATAAATCAAAAATAAAAATAAGTGGAAAAGGCGAGAGTGGCCGAGCACACAGGAGCAAAGACAAGTAGCGCAGCTTGATGCGTAGTAAAAAAAAATATAAATAGACAACTGGTCGACCTCATTAGAAATAAAAACCCAAAAGATTAGATAGACAAACAAACAAACACATAAATGTGGAGAGAAGGGCAGTGCGCGCAGGAGCAAAGGTAAACAGCAGACAGACCTGAATCCTTATCTTTACAAGGTCGACCTCAGAACTTTGTTCAGTTGCCTCGGTGATGGATAATGGAAGGAAGGCAGGCAACTGGTCGACTTCATTTAAATAAACAAATAAAAAATAAGATAAACTCTCAGGAATAGATAAATAATAACAAAAAAATTGTAAAGTGGAGAAAGCGAGAGCGCGCGAATGCACTCAAGCAAACACAAACAGCACAGGTAACGATGCGTATTTTTTTTTAAATTGACAAAATAAATCAAAAATAAATCAAAATAAAAATAAGTGGAAAGGCGAGAGTGCGCGAGCACACAGGAGCAAAGACATGCAGCGCAGGCGTTGATGCGTAGTAAAAAAAATAATAAATAGACAACTGGTCGACCTCATTAGAAATAAAAACCCAAAAGTTTAGATAGACAAACAAACAAACACATAAATGTGGAGAGAAGGGCAGTGCGCGCAGGAGCAAAGGTAAAGAGCAGACAGATCTGAATCCTTGTCTTTACAAGGTCGACCTCAGAACTTTGTTCAGTTTGTCTCGGTGACGGATAATGGAAGGAAGGGCAGGCAACTGGTCGACTTCATTTAAATAAACAAATAAAAAATAAGATAAACTCTCAGGAATAGATAAATAATAACAAAAACTTTGTAAAGTGGAGAAAGCGAGAGCGCGCGAATGCACTCAAGCAAACACAAACAGCACAGCACGATGCGTATTTTTTTTTAAATTGACAAAATAAATCAAAAATAAAAATAAGTGGAAAAGGCGAGAGTGCGCGAGCACACAGGAGCAAAGACAAGCAGCGCAGCTTGATGCGTAGTAAAAAAAATAATAAATAGACAACTGGTCGACCTCATTAGAAATAAAAAACCCAAAAGATTAGATAGACAAACAAACAAACACATAAATGTGGAGAGAAGGGCAGTGCGCGCAGGAGCAAAGGTAAACAGCAGACAGACCTGAATCCTTATCTTTACAAGGTCGACCTCAGAACTTTGTTCACTTTGTCTCGGTGACGGATAATGGAAGGAAGGGCAGGCAACTGGTCGAATTCATTTAAATAAACAAATAAAAAATAAGATAAACTCTCAGGAATAGATAAATAATAACAAAAAAATTGTAAAGTGGAGAAAGCGAGAGCGCGCGAATGCACTCCAGCAAACACAAACAGCACAGCACGATGCGTATTTTTTTTAAAATTGACAAAATAAATCAAAAATAAAAATAAGTGGAAAAGGCGAGAGTGCGCGAGCACACAGGAGCAAAGACAAGTAGCGCAGCTTGATGCGTAGTAAAAAAAATAATAAATAGACAACTGGTCGACCTCATTAGAAATAAAAACCCAAAAGATTAGATAGACAAACAAACACATAAATGTGGAGAGAAGGGCAGTGCGCGCAGGAGCAAAGGTAAACAGCAGACAGACCTGAATCCTTATCTTTACAAGGTCGACCTCAGAACTTTGTTCAGTTTGTCTCGGTGATGGATAATGAAGGAAGGGCAGGCAACTGGTCGACTTCATTTAAATAAACAAATAAAAAATAAGATAAACTCTCAGGAATAGATAATAATAACAAAAAAATTGTAAAGTGGAGAAAGCGAGAGCGCGCGAATGCACTCAAGCAAACACAAACAGCACAGCACGATGCGTATTTTTTTTTAAATTGACACAATAAATCAAAAATAAATCAAAAATAAAAATAAGTGGAAAAGGCGAGAGTGCGCGAGCACACAGGAGCAAAGACAAGCAGCGCAGCTTGATGCGTAGTAAAAAAAATAATAAATAGACAACTGGTCGACCTCATTAGAAATAAAAACCCACTAGTTTAGATAGACAAACAAACAAACACATAAATGTGGAGAGAAGGGCAGTGCGCGCAGGAGCAAAGGTAAACAGCAGACAGATCTGAATCCTTGTCTTTACAAGGTCGACCTCAGAACTTTGTTCAGTTTGTCTCGGTGACGGATAATGGAAGGAAGGGCAGGCAACTGGTCGACTTCATTTAAATAAACAAATAAAAAATAAGATAAACTCTCAGGAATAGATAAATAATACAAAAAAAATTGTAAAGTGGAGAAAGCGAGAGCGCGCGAATGCACTCAAGCAAACACAAACAGGACAGCACGATGCGTTTTTTTTTTAAAATTGACAAATAAATCAAAAATAAATCAAAAAGAAAAATAAGTGGAAAAGGCGAGAGTGCGCGAGCACACAGGAGCAAAGACAAGCAGCGCAGCTTGATGCGTAGTAAACCAAAATAATAAATAGACAACTGGTCGACCTCATTAGAAATAAAAACCCAAAGATTAGATAGACAAACAAACAAACAAACACATAAATGTGGAGAGAAGGGCAGTAGGCGCAGGAGCAAAGGTAAACAGCAGACAGACCTGAATCCTTATCTTTACAAGGTCGACCTCAGAACTTTGTTCAGTTTGTCTCGGTGACGGATAATGGAAGGAAGGGCAGGCAACTGGTCGACTTCATTTAAATAAACAAATAAATATAAGATAAACTCTCAGGAATAGATAAATAATAACAAAAACATTGTAAAGTGGAGAAAGCGAGAGCGCGCGAATGCACTCAAGCAAACACAAACAGCACAGCACGATGCGTATTTTTTTTTAAATTGACAAATTAAATCAAAAATAAATCAAAAATAAAAATAAGTGAAAAGGCGAGAGTGCGCGAGCACACAGGAGCAAAGACAAGCAGCGCAGCTTGATGCGTAGTAAAAAAAATAATAAATAGACAACTGGTCGACCTCATTAGAAATAAAAACCCAAAAGATTAGATAGACAAACAAACAAACACATAAATGTGGAGAGAAGGGGAGTGCGCGCAGGAGCAAAGGTAAACAGCAGACAGACCTGAATCCTTATCTTTACAAGGTCGACCTCAGAGCTTTGTTCAGTTTGTCTCGGTGATGGATAATGGAAGGAAGGGCAGGCAACTGGTCGACTTCATTTAAATAAACAAATAAAAAATAAGATAAACTCTCAGGAATAGATAAATAATAACAAAAAAATTGTAAAGTGGAGAAAGCGAGAGCGCGCGAATGCACTCAAGCAAACACAAACAGCACAGCACGATGCGTATTTTTTTTAATTGACAAAATAAATCAAAAATAAATCAAAAATAAAAATAAGTGGAAAAGGCGAGAGTGCGCGAGCACACAGGAGCAAAGACAAGCAGCGCAGCTTGATGCGTAGTAAAAAAAATAATAAATAGACAACTGGTCGACCTCATTAGAAATAAAAACCCAAAAGTTTAGATAGACAAACAAACAAACACATAAATGTGGAGAGAAGGGCAGTGCGCGCAGGAGCAAAGGTAAACAGCAGACAGGTCTGAATCCTTGTCTTTACAAGGTCGACCTCAGAACTTTGTTCAGTTTGTCTCGGTGACGGATAATGGAAGGAAGGGCAGGCAACTGGTCGACTTCATATAAATAAACAAATAAAAAATAAGATAAACTCTCAGGAATAGATAAATAATAACAAAAAAAATTGTAAAGTGGAGAAAGCGAGAGCGCGCGAATGCACTCAAGCAAACACAAACAGACAGCACGATGCGTTTTTTTTTAAATTGACAAAATAAATCAAAAATAAATCAAAATTAAAAATAAGTGGAAAAGGCGAGAGTGCGCGAGCACACAGGAGCAAAGACAAGCAGCGCAGCTTGATGCGTAGTAAAAAAAATAATAAATAGACAACTGGTCGACCTCATTAGAAATAAAAACCAAAAGATTAGATAGACAAACAAACAAACAAACACATAAATGTGGAGAGAAGGCAGTGCGCGCAGGAGCAAAGGTAAACAGCAGACAGACCTGAATCCTTATCTTTACAAGGTCGACCTCAGAACTTTGTTCAGTTTGTCTCGGTGACGGATAATGAAGGAAGGGCAGGCAACTGGTCGACTTCATTTAAATAAACAAATAAAAAATAAGATAACTCTCAGGAATAGATAAATAATAACAAAAACATTGTAAAGTGGAGAAAGCGAGAGCGCGCGAATGCACTCAAGCAAACACAAACAGCACAGCATGATGCGTATTTTTTTTTAAATTGACAAAATAAATCAAAAATAAATAAAAAAAAAATAAGTGGAAAAGGGCGAGTGCGCGATCACACAGGAGCAAAGACAAGCAGCGCAGCTTGATGCGTAGTAAAAAAAATAATAAATAGACACCTGGTCGACCCTCATTAGAAATAAAAACCCAAAAGATTAGAAAGACAAACAAACAAACACATAAATGTGGAGAGAAGGGCACTGCGCGCAGAGCAAAGGTAAACAGCAGACAGACCTGAAATCCTTATCTTTACAAGGTCGACCTCAGTACTTTGTTCAGTTTGTCTCGGTGACGGATAATGAAGGAAGGGCAGGCAACTGGTCGACTTCATTTAAATAAACAAATAAAAATAAGATAAACTCTCAGGAATAGATAAATAATAACAAAAAAAATTGTAAAGTAGAGAAAGCGAGAGCGCGAATGCACTCAAGCAAACACAAACAGCACAGCACGATGCGTATTTTTTTGTATAATTGACAAAATATATCAAAAATAAATCAAAAATAAAAATAAGTGGAAAAGGCGAGAGAGCGCGAGCACACAGGAGCAAAGACAAGCAGCGCAGCTTGATGCGTAGTAAAAAAATAATAAATAGACAACTGGTCGACCTCATTAGAAATAAAACCCAAAAGATTAGATAGACAAACAAACATACACATAAATGTGGAGAGAAGGGCAGTGCGCGCTTGAGCAAAGGTAAACAGCAGACAGACCTGATTCCTTATCTTTACAAGGTCGACCTCAGAATTTAGTTCAGTTTGTCTCGGTGACGGATAATGGAAGGAAGGGCAGGCAACTTGTCGACTTCATTTAAGTAAACAAATAAAAAACAAGACAAACTCTCAGGAATAGATAAATAATAACAAAAAAATTGTAAAGTGGAGAAAGCGAGAGCGCGAATGCACTCAAGCAAACACAAACAGCACAGCAAGATGCGTATTTTTTTTTAAATTGACAAAATAAATCAAAAATAAAAATAAGTGGAAAAGGCGAGAGTGCGCGAGCACACAGGAGCAAAGATAAACAGCGCAGCTTGATGCGTAGTAAAAAAAATAATAAATAGACAACTGGTCGACCTCATTAGAAATAAAAACCCAAAAGATTAGATAGACAAACAAACAAACACATAAATGTGGAGAGAAGGGCAGTGGCGCCAGGAGCAAAGGTAAACAGCAGACAGACCTGAATCCTTATCTTTACAAGGTCGACCTCAGAACTTTGTTCAGTTTGTCTCGGTGACGGATAATGGAAGGAAGGGCAGGCAACTGGTCGACTTCATTTAAATAAACAAATAAAAAATAGATAAACTCTCAGAATAGATAAATAATAACAAAAAAATTGTAAAGTGGAGAAAGCGAGAGCGCGCGAATGCACTCAAGCAAACACAAACAGCACAGCACGATGCGTATTTTTTTTTAAAACTGACAAAATAAATC
The DNA here is from genome assembly GCF_023159225.1 of Perognathus longimembris pacificus. Classification (NCBI taxonomy): domain Eukaryota; kingdom Metazoa; phylum Chordata; class Mammalia; order Rodentia; family Heteromyidae; genus Perognathus; species Perognathus longimembris. The sequence continues at coordinate 2,766 of NW_025958486.1, read as the reverse complement.
AAAAATAAATCAAAAATAAAAATAAGTGGAAAAGGCGAGAGTGCGCGAGCACACAGGAGCAAAGACAAGCAGCGCACCTTGATGCATAGTAAAAAAAATAATAAATAGACAACAGGTCGACCTCATTAGAAATAAAAACCCAAAAGATTAGATAGACAAAAAAACAAACACATAAATGTGGAGAGAAGGGCAGTGCGCGCAGGAGCAAAGGTAAACAGCAGACAGACCTGAATCCTTATCTTTACAAGGTCGACCTCAGAACTTTGTTCAGTTTGTCTCGGTGACGGATAATGGAAGGAAGGGCAGGCAACTGGTCGACTTCATTTAAATAAACAAATAAAAAATAAGATAAACTCTCAGGAATAGATAAATAATAACAAAAAAATTGTAAAGTGGAGAAAGCGAGAGCGCGCGAATGCACTCAAGCAAACACAAACAGCAGCACGATGCGTATTTATTTTTTAAATTGACAAAATAAATCAAAAATAAATGAAAAATAAAAATAAGTGGAAAAGGCGAGAGTGCGCGAGCACACAGGAGCAAAGACAAGCAGCGCAGCTTGATGCGTGTAAAAAAAAATAATAATAGACAACAGGTCGACCTCATTAGAAATAAAAACCCAAAAGATTAGATAGACAAACAAACAAACACATAAATGTGGAGAGAAGGGCAGTGCGGGCAGGAGCAAAGGTAAACAGCAGACAGACCTGAATCCTTATCTTTACAAGGTCGACCTCAGAACTTTGTTCAGTTTGTCTCGGTGACGGATAATGGAAGGAAGGGCAGGCAACTGGTCGACTTCATTTAAATAAACAAATAAAAAATAAGATAAACTCTCAGGAATAGATAAATAATAACAAAAAAATTTTAAAGTGGAGAAAGCGAGAGCGCGCGAATACAATCAAGCAAACAAAAACAGCACAGCACGATGCGTATTTTTTTTTAAATTGACAAAATAAAATCAAAAATAAATCAAAAATAAAAATAAGTGGAAAAGGGCGAGAGTGCGCGAGCACACAGGAGCAAAGACAAGCAGCGCAGCTTGATGCGTAGTAAAAAAAATAATAAATAGACAACTGGTCGACCTCATTAGAAATAAAAACCCAAAAGATTAGATAGACAAACAAACATAAATGTGGAGAGAAGGGCAGTGCGCGCAGGAGCAAAGGTAAACAGCAGACAGACCTGAATCCTTGTCTTTACAAGGTAGACCTCAGAACTTTGTTCAGTTTGTCTCGGTGACGGATAATGCAAGGAAGGACAGGCAACTGGTCGACTTCATTTAAATAAACAATTGAAATATAAGATAAACTCTCAGGAATAGATAAATAATAACAAAAAATTGTAAAGTGGAGAAAGCGAGAGCGCGCGAATGCACTCAGCAAACACAAACACAGCACGATGCGTATTTTTTTTTAAATTGACAAAATAAATCAAAAATAAATCAAAAATAAAAATAAGTGGAAAAGGCGAGAGTGCGCGAGCACACAGAGCAAAGACAAGCAGCGGAGCTTGATGCATAGTAAAAAAATAATAAATAGACAACTGGTCGACCTCATTAGAAATAAAAACCCAAAAGATTAGATAGACAAACAAACAAACACATAAATGTGGAGAGAAGGGCAGTGCGCGCAGGAGCAAAGGTAAACAGCAGACAGACCTGAATCCTTTTCTTTACAAGGTCGACCTCAGAACTTTGTTCAGTTTGTCCTCGGTGACGGATAATGGAAGGAAGGGCAGGCAACTGGTCGACTTCATTTAAATAAACAAATAAAAAATAAGATAAACTCTCAGGAATAGATAAATAATAACAAAGAAATTGTAAAGTGGAGAAAGCGAGAGCGCGTGAATGCACTCAAGCAAACACAAAGAGCACAGCACGATGCGTATTTTTTTTTAAAATTCACAAAATAAATCAAAAATAAAAATAAGTGGAAAAGGCAAGAGTGCGCGAGCACACAGGAGCAAAGACAAGCAGCGCAGCTTGATGCGTAGTAAAAAAAAATAATAAATAGACAACTGGTCGACCTCATTAGAAATAAAAACCCAAAAGATTAGATAGACAAACAAACAAACACATAAAAGTGGAGAGAAGGGCAGTGCGCGCAGGAGCAAAGGTAAACAGCAGACAGACCTGAATCCTAATCTTTACAAGGTCGACCTCAGAACTTTGTTCAGTTTGTCTCGGTGACGGATAATGGAAGGAAGGGCAGGCAACTGGTCGACTTCATTTAAATAAACAAATAAAAAATAAGATAAACTCTCAGGAATAGATAAATAATAACAAAAAAATTGTAAAGTGGAGAAAGCGAGAGCGCGCGAATGCACTCAAGCAAACACAAACAGCAGAGCACGATGCGTATTTTTTTTTAAATTGACAAAATAAATCAAAAGTAAATCAAAAATAAAAATAAGTGGAAAGGCGAGAGTGCGCGAGCACACAGGAGCAAAGACAAGCAGCGCAGTTGATGCTTAGTAAAAAAAATAATAAATAGACAACTGGTCGACCTCATTAGAAATAAAAACCCAAAAGATTAGATAGACAAACAAACAAACACATAAATGTGGAGAGAAGGGCAGTGCGCAGGAGGAAAGGTAAACAGCAGACAGACTGAATCCTTATCTTTACAAGGTCGACCTCAGAACTTTGTTCAGTTTGTCTCGGTGACGGATAATGGAAGAAGGGCAGGCAACTGGTCGACTTCATTTAAATAAACAAAAAAAAATAAGATAAACTCTCAGGAATAGATAAATAATAACAAAAAA